>NW_026599369.1:0-145533 GCF_023634085.1 Falco cherrug | reverse complement strand
CTTTTAGATGCCTACCGGAGCAATGTAAAAAACTACCAGGAGAACTCCTGTCTGGCACCTTCCCCGGTATAGTTGTGCAGGGGGTGTCTTTGGAACATTTTGTCACCGGCCGACTCCAAAATTCAGCTGTTCCCCATCTCAGCCCAGAAAGCAGGTAGAACAACTTTTGTGGTGTCTTTTAGATGCCTACCAAGGTAGTGTAAAAACTATCAAGAGAACGCTTGTCTGGCACCTTCCCCGGTGGAGTTTTGCAGGGGGTGTGTTTGGAACATTTTGTCACCGGCCGAGTCCAAAATTCAGCGATTCCCCATCTCAGCCCAGAAAGCAGGTAGAACAACTTTTGTGGTGTCTTTCAGCTGCCTACCGGAGCAATGTAAAAACTACCAGGAGAACTCCTGTCTGGCACCTTCCCCGGTGGAGTTGTGCATGGGGTGTGTTTGGAACATTTTGTCTCTGGCCGAGTCCAAAATTCAGCGGTTCCCCATCTCAGCCCAGAAAGCAGGTAGAACAACTTTTGTGGTGTCTTTCAAATGCCTACCAAGGTAGTGTAAAAACTACCAAGAGAACTCCTGCCTGGCACCTTCCCCGGTGGAGTTGTGCATGGGGTGTCTTTGGAACATTTTGTCACCGGGCGACTCCAAAATTCAGCGGTTCCCCATCTCAGCCCAGAAAGCAGGTAGAACAACTTTTGTGGTGCCTTTCAGGTGCCTACCAAGGTAGTGTAAAAACTACCAGGAGAACTCCTGTCTGGCACCTTCGCTAGTGGAGTTGTGCATGGGGTGTGTTTGGAACATTTTGTCACCGGCCGAGTCCAAAATTCAGCGGTTCCCCATCTCAGCCCAGAAAGCAGGTAGAACAACTTTTGTGGTGTCTTTCAGATGCCTACCGGAGCAATGTAAAAACTACCAGGAGAACTCCTGTCTGGCACCTTCCCCCGGTGGAGTTGTGCAGGGGGTGTGTTTGGAACATTTTGTCACCCCGGCCGAGTCCAAAATTCAGCGATTCCCCCATCTCAGCCCAGAAAGCAGGTAGAACAACTTTTGTGGTGTCTTTCAGCTGCCTACCGGAGCAATGTAAAAACTACCAGGAGAACTCCTGTCTGGCACCTTCCCCGGTGGAGTTGTGCATGGGCTGTGTTCGGAATATTTTGTCACCAGCCGAGTCCAAAAATTCAGCGGTTCCCCATCTCAGCCCAGAAAGCAGGTAGAACAACTTTTGTGGTGCCTTTCAAATGCCTACCAAGGTAGTGTAAAAACTACCAAGAGAACTCCTGCCTGGCACCTTCCCCGGTGGAGTTGTGCATGGGGTGTGTTTGGAACATTTTGTCACCGGCCCGAGTCCAAAATTCAGCGGTTCCCCATCTCAGCCCAGAAAGCAGGTAGAACAACTTTTGTGGTGCCTTTCAAATGCCTACCAAGGTAGTGTAAAAACTACCAGGAGAACTCCTGTCTGGCACCTTCCCCGGTGGAGTTGTGCAGGGGGTGTGTTTGGAACATTTTGTCACCGGCCGAGTCCAAAATTCAGCGGTTCCCCATCTCAGCCCAGAAAGCAGGTAGAACAACTTTTGTGGTGTCTTTCAGATGCCTACCGGAGCAATGTAAAAACTACCAGGAGAACTCCTGCCTGGCACCTTCCCCGGTGGAGTTGTGCATGGGGTGTCTTTGGAACATTTTGTCACCGGCCGAGTCCAAAATTCAGCGATTCCCCATCTCAGCCCAGAAAGCAGGTAGAACAACTTTTGTGGTGCCTTTCAGGTGCCTACCAAGGTAGTGTAAAAAACTACCAGGAGAACTCCTGTCTGGCACCTTCCCCGGTGGAGTTGTGCAGGGGGTGTGTTTGGAACATTTTGTCACCGGCCGAGTCCAAAATTCAGCGGTTCCCCATCTCAGCCCAGAAAGCAGGTAAAACATCTTTTGTGGTGTCTTTTAGATGCCTACCGGAGCAATGTAAAAACTACCAGGAGAACTCCTGTCTGGCACCTTCCCCGGTATAGTTGTGCAGGGGGTGTCTTTGGAACATTTTGTCACCGGCCGACTCCAAAATTCAGCTGTTCCCCATCTCAGCCCAGAAAGCAGGTAGAACAACTTTTGTGGTGTCTTTTAGATGCCTACCAAGGTAGTGTAAAAACTATCAAGAGAACGCTTGTCTGGCACCTTCCCCGGTGGAGTTTTGCAGGGGGTGTGTTTGGAACATTTTGTCACCCGGCCGAGTCCAAAATTCAGCGATTCCCCATCTCAGCCCAGAAAGCAGGTAGAACAACTTTTGTGGTGTCTTTCAGCTGCCTACCGGAGCAATGTAAAAACTACCAGGAGAACTCCTGTCTGGCACCTTCCCCGGTGGAGTTGTGCAGGGGGTGTGTTTGGAACATTTTGTCTCTGGCCGAGTCCAAAATTCAGCGGTTCCCCATCTCAGCCCAGAAAGCAGGTAGAACAACTTTTGTGGTGTCTTTCAAATGCCTACCAAGGTAGTGTAAAAACTACCAAGAGAACTCCTGCCTGGCACCTTCCCCGGTGGAGTTGTGCATGGGGTGTCTTTGGAACATTTTGTCACCCGGGCGACTCCAAAATTCAGCGGTTCCCCATCTCAGCCCAGAAAGCAGGTAGAACAACTTTTGTGGTGCCTTTCAGGTGCCTACCAAGGTAGTGTAAAAACTACCAGGAGAACTCCTGTCTGGCACCTTCGCTAGTGGAGTTGTGCATGGGGTGTGTTTGGAACATTTTGTCACCGGCCGAGTCCAAAATTCAGCGGTTCCCCATCTCAGCCCAGAAAGCAGGTAGAACAACTTTTGTGGTGTCTTTCAGATGCCTACCGGAGCAATGTAAAAACTACCAGGAGAACTCCTGTCTGGCACCTTCCCCGGTGGAGTTGTGCAGGGGGTGTGTTTGGAACATTTTGTCACCGGCCGAGTCCAAAATTCAGCGATTCCCCATCTCAGCCCAGAAAGCAGGTAGAACAACTTTTGTGGTGCCTTTCAGCTGCCTACCAAGGTCGTGTAAAAACTACCAGGAGAACTCCTGTCTGGCACCTTCCCCGGTGGAGTTGTGCAGGGGGGTGTCTTTGGAACATTTTGTCACCCGGGCGACTCCAAAATTCAGCGGTTCCCCATCTCAGCCCAGAAAGCAGGTAGAACAACTTTTGTGGTGCCTTTCAGCTGCCTACCAAGGTAGTGTAAAAACTACTAAGAGAACTCCTGTCTGGCACCTTCCCCGGTGGAGTTGTGCAGGGGGTGTCTTTGGAACATTTTGTCACTGGCCGAGTCCAAAATTCAGCGGTTCCCCATCTCAGCCCAGAAAGCAGGTAGAACAACTTTTGTGGTGTCTTTCAGATGCCTACCGGAGCAATGTAAAAACTACCAGGAGAACTCCTGTCTGGCACCTTCCCCGGTGGAGTTGTGCAGGGGGTGTGTTTGGAACATTTTGTCACCAGCCGAGTCCAAAATTCAGCGGTTCCCCATCTCAGCCCAGAAAGCAGGTAGAACAACTTTTGTGGTGCCTTTCAGCTGCCTACCAAGGTAGTGTAAAAACTACCAAGAGAACTCCTGCCTGGCACCTTCCCCGGTGGAGTTGTGCATGGGGTGTCTTTGGAACATTTTGTCACCGGCCGAGTCCAAAATTCAGCGATTCCCCATCTCAGCCCAGAAAGCAGGTAGAACAACTTTTGTGGTGTCCTTTTGATGCCTACCGGAGCAATGTAAAAACTACCAACAGAGCTCGTCCCCTGGCACCTTCGCTAGTGGAGTTGTGCATGGGGTGTGTTTGGAACATTTTGTCACCGGCCGACTCCAAAATTCAGCGGTTCCCCATCTCAGCCCAGAAAGCAGGTAGAACAACTTTTGTGGTGCCTTTTAGCTGCCTACCAAGGTAGTGTAAAAACTATTAAGAGAACTCCTGTCTGGCACCTTCCCCGGTGGAGTTGTGCATGGGGTGTGTTTGGAACATTTTGTCACCGGCCGAGTCCAAAATTCAGCGGTTCCCCATCTCAGCCCAGAAAGCAGGTAGAACAACTTTTGTGGTGTCTTTCAGCTGCCTACCGGAGCAATGTAAAAACTACAGGAGAACTCCTGTCTGGCACCTTCCCCGGTGGAGTTGTGCATGGGGTGTGTTCGGAATATTTTGTCACCAGCCGAGTCCAAAAATTCAGCGGTTCCCCATCTCAGCCCAGAAAGCAGGTAGAACAACTTTTGTGGTGCCTTTCAAATGCCTACCAAGGTAGTGTAAAAACTACCAAGAGAACTCCTGCCTGGCACCTTCCCCGGTGGAGTTGTGCATGGGGTGTGTTTGGAACATTTTGTCACCGGCCGACTCCAAAATTCAGCGGTTTCCCCATCTCAGCCCAGAAAGCAGGTAGAACAACTTTTGTGGTGTCTTTCAGATGCCTAGCGGAGCAATGTAAAAACTACCAGGAGAACTCCTGTCTGGCACCCTTCCCCGGTGGAGTTGTGCATGGGGTGTCTTTGGAACATTTTGTCACCGGCCGAGTCCAAAATTCAGCGATTCCCCATCTCAGCCCAGAAAGCAGGTAGAACAACTTTTGTGGTGCCTTTCAGGTGCCTACCAAGGTAGTGTAAAAACTACCAGGAGAACTCCTGTCTGGCACCTTCGCTAGTGGAGTTGTGCATGGGGTATGTTTGGAACATTTTGTCACCGGCCGACTCCAAAATTCAGCGGTTCCCCCATCTCAGCCCAGAAAGCAGGTAGAACAACTTTTGTGGTGCCTTTCAGCTGCCTACCAAGGTAGTGTAAAAACTACTAAGAGAACTCCTGTCTGGCACCTTCCCCGGTGGAGTTGTGCAGGGGGTGTGTTTGGAACATTTTGTCACCCGGCCGAGTCCAAAATTCAGCGGTTCCCCATCTCAGCCCAGAAAGCAGGTAGAACAACTTTTGTGGTGTCTTTCAGATGCCTACCGGAGCAATGTAAAAACTACCAGGAGAACTCCTGCCTGGCACCTTCCCCGGTGGAGTTGTGCATGGGGTGTCTTTGGAACATTTTGTCACCGGCCGAGTCCAAAATTCAGCGATTCCCCATCTCAGCCCAGAAAGCAGGTAGAACAACTTTTGTGGTGTCTTTCAGATGCCTACCGGAGCAATGTAAAAACTACCAGGAGAACTCCTGTCTGGCACCTTCCCCGGTGGAGTTGTGCATGGGGTGTGTTCGGAACATTTTGTCACCAGCCGAGTCCAAAAATTCAGCGGTTCCCCATCTCAGCCCAGAAAGCAGGTAGAACAACTTTTGTGGTGCCTTTCAAATGCCTACCAAGGTAGTGTAAAAACTACCAAGAGAACTCCTGCCTGGCACCTTCCCCGGTGGAGTTGTGCATGGGGTGTGTTTGGAACATTTTGTCACCGGCCGAGTCCAAAATTCAGCGGTTCCCCATCTCAGCCCAGAAAGCAGGTAGAACAACTTTTGTGGTGCCTTTCAGGTGCCTACCAAGGTAGTGTAAAAACTACCAGGAGAACTCCTGTCTGGCACCTTCGCTAGTGGAGTTGTGCATGGGGTGTGTTTGGAACATTTTGTCACCGGCCGAGTCCAAAATTCAGCGGTTCCCCATCTCAGCCCAGAAAGCAGGTAGAACAACTTTTGTGGTGCCTTTC
Source organism: Falco cherrug (assembly GCF_023634085.1). Classification (NCBI taxonomy): domain Eukaryota; kingdom Metazoa; phylum Chordata; class Aves; order Falconiformes; family Falconidae; genus Falco; species Falco cherrug. The sequence continues at coordinate 139,942 of NW_026599369.1, read as the reverse complement.
AAATGCCTACCAAGGTAGTGTAAAAACTACTAAGAGAACTCCTGTCTGGCACCTTCCCCGGTGGAGTTGTGCAGGGGGTGTGTTTGGAACATTTTGTCACCGGCCGAGTCCAAAATTCAGCGGTTCCCCATCTCAGCCCAGAAAGCAGGTAGAACAACTTTTGTGGTGTCTTTCAGATGCCTACCGGAGCAATGTAAAAACTACCAGGAGAACTCCCGTCTGGCACCTTCCCCGGTGGAGTTGTGCAGGGGGTGTGTTTGGAACATTTTGTCACCAGCCGAGTCCAAAATTCAGCGTTTCCCCATCTCAGCCCAGAAAGCAGGTAGAACAACTTTTGTGGTGTCTTTCAGATGCCTACCAAGGTAGTGTAAAAACTACTAAGAGAACTCCTGTCTGGCACCTTCCCCGGTGGAGTTGTGCAGGGGGTGTGTTTGGAACATTTTGTCACCGGCCGAGTCCAAAATTCAGCGGTTCCCCATCTCAGCCCAGAAAGCAGGTAGAACAACTTTTGTGGTGTCTTTCAGATGCCTACCAAGGTAGTGTAAAAACTCTCAAGAGAACTCTTGTCTGGCACCTTCCCCGGTGGAGTTGTGCAGGGGGTGTCTTTGGAACATTTTGTCACCAGCCGACTCCAAAATTCAGGGGTTCCCCATCTCAGCCCAGAAAGCAGGTAGAACAACTTTTGTGGTGTCTTTCAGATGCCTACCAGAGCAATGTAAAAACTACCAGGAGAACTCCTGCCTGGCACCTTCCCCGGTGGAGTTGTGCATGGGGTGTGTTTGGAACATTTTGTCACCAGCCGACTCCAAAATTCAGCTGTTCCCCATCTCAGCCCAGAAAGCAGGTAGAACAACTTTTGTGGTGTCTTTCAGATGCCTACTGGAGCAATGTAAAAACTACCAGGAGAACTCCTGTCTGGCACCTTCCCCGGTGGAGTTGTGCAGGGGGTGTGTTTGGAACATTTTGTCACCAGCCGAGTCCAAAATTCAGCGTTTCCCCATCTCAGCCCAGAAAGCAGGTAGAACAACTTTTGTGGTGTCTTTCAGATGCCTACCAAGGTAGTGTAAAAACTATCAAGAGAACGCTTGTCTGGCACATTCCCCGGTGGAGTTGTGCATGGGGTGTCTTTGGAACATTTTGTCACCGGCCGAGTCCAAAATTCAGCGATTCCCCATCTCAGCCCAGAAAGCAGATAGAACAACTTTTGTGGTGTCTTTCAGATGCCTACCGGAGCAATGTAAAAACTACCAAGAGAACTCCTGTCTGGCACCTTCCCCGGTGGAGTTGTGCATGGGGTGTGTTCGGAACATTTTGTCACCAGCCGAGTCCAAAAATTCAGCGGTTCCCCATCTCAGCCCAGAAAGCAGGTAGAACAACTTTTGTGGTGCCTTTCAGCTGCCTACCAAGGTAGTGTAGAAACTATTAAGAGAACTCCTGCCTGGCACCTTCCCCGGTGGAGTTGTGCATGGGGTGTCTTTGGAACATTTTGTCACCGGCCGAGTCCAAAATTCAGCGGTTCCCCATCTCAGCCCAGAAAGCAGGTAGAACAACTTTTGTGGTGCCTTTCAGGTGCCTACCAAGGTAGTGTAAAAACTACTAAGAGAACTCCTGTCTGGCACCTTCCCCGGTGGAGTTGTGCATGGGGTGTCTTTGGAACATTTTGTCACTGGCCGAGTCCAAAATTCAGCGGTTCCCCATCTCAGCCCAGAAAGCAGGTAGAACAACTTTTGTGGTGTCTTTCAGATGCCTACCGGAGCAATGTAAAAACTACCAGGAGAACTCCTGTCTGGCACCTTCCCCGGTGGAGTTGTGCAGGGGGTGTGTTTGGAACATTTTGTACCCAGCCGAGTCCAAAATTCAGCTGTTCCCTATCTCAGCCCAGAAAGCAGGTAGAACAACTTTTGTGGTGCCTTTCAAATGCCTACCAAGGTAGTGTAAAAACTACCAAGAGAACTCCTGCCTGGCACCTTCCCCGGTGGAGTTGTGCATGGGGTGTCTTTGGAACATTTTGTCACCGGCCGAGTCCAAAATTCAGCGATTCCCCATCTCAGCCCAGAAAGCAGGTAGAACAACTTTTGTGGTGTTCTTTTGATGCCTACCGGAGCAATGTAAAAACTACCAACAGAGCTCGTCCCTGGCACCTTCCCCGGTGGAGTTGTGCATGGGGTGTGTTTGGAACATTTTGTCACCGGCCGAGTCCAAAATTCAGCGGTTCCCCATCTCAGCCCAGAAAGCAGGTAGAACAACTTTTGTGGTGCCTTTTAGCTGCCTACCAAGGTAGTGTAAAAACTATTAAGAGAACTCCTGTCTGGCACCTTCCCCGGTGGAGTTGTGCATGGGGTGTGTTTGGAACATTTTGTCACCGGCCGAGTCCAAAATTCAGCGTTTCCCCATCTCAGCCCAGAAAGCAGGTAGAACAACTTTTGTGGTGTCTTTCAGCTGCCTACCGGAGCAATGTAAAAACTACAGGAGAACTCCTGTCTGGCACCTTCCCCGGTGGAGTTGTGCATGGGGTGTGTTCGGAATATTTTGTCACCAGCCGAGCCCAAAAATTCAGCGGTTCCCCATCTCAGCCCAGAAAGCAGGTAGAACAACTTTTGTGGTGCCTTTCAAATGCCTACCAAGGTAGTGTAAAAACTACCAAGAGAACTCCTGCCTGGCACCTTCCCCGGTGGAGTTGTGCATGGGGTGTGTTTGGAACATTTTGTCACCGGCCGAGTCCAAAATTCAGCGATTCCCCATCTCAGCCCAGAAAGCAGGTAGAACAACTTTTGTGGTGTCCTTTTGATGCCTACCGGAGCAATGTAAAAACTACCAACAGAGCTCGTCCCTGGCACCTTCCCCGGTGGAGTTGTGCATGGGGTGTGTTTGGAACATTTTGTCACCAGCCGAGTCCAAAATTCAGCGGTTCCCCATCTCAGCCCAGAAAGCAGGTAGAACAACTTTTGTGGTGCCTTTTAGCTGCCTACCAAGGTAGTGTAAAAACTATTAAGAGAACTCCTGTCTGGCACCTTCCCCGGTGGAGTTGTGCATGGGGTGTGTTTGGAACATTTTGTCACCGGCCGAGTCCAAAATTCAGCGGTTCCCCATCTCAGCCCAGAAAGCAGGTAGAACAACTTTTGTGGTGTCTTTCAGCTGCCTACCGGAGCAATGTAAAAACTACAGGAGAACTCCTGTCTGGCACCTTCCCCGGTGGAGTTGTGCATGGGGTGTGTTCGGAATATTTTGTCACCAGCCGAGCCCAAAAATTCAGCGGTTCCCCATCTCAGCCCAGAAAGCAGGTAGAACAACTTTTGTGGTGCCTTTGAAATGCCTACCAAGGTAGTGTAAAAACTACCAAGAGAACTCCTGCCTGGCACCTTCCCCGGTGGAGTTGTGCATGGTGTGTTTTGAACATATTGTCACCGGCCGAGTGCAAAATTCAGCGGTTCCCCATCTCAGCCCAGAAAGCAGGTAGAACAACTTTTGTGGTGCCTTTCAGGTGCCTACCAAGGTAGTGTAAAAACTACCAGGAGAACTCCTGTCTGGCACCTTCGCTAGTGGAGTTGTGCATGGGGTGTGTTTGGAACATTTTGTCACCGGCCGAGTCCAAAATTCAGCGGTTCCTCATCTCAGCCCAGAAAGCAGGTAGAACAACTTTTGTGGTGTCTTTCAGCTGCCTACCAAGGTAGTGTAAAAACTACTAAGAGAACTCCTGTCTGGCACCTTCCCCGGTGGAGTTGTGCAGGGGGTGTGTTTGGAACATTTTGTCACCGGCCGAGTCCAAAATTCAGCGGTTCCCCATCTCAGCCCAGAAAGCAGGTAGAACAACTTTTGTGGTGTCTTTCAGATGCCTACCGGAGCAATGTAAAAACTACCAGGAGAACTCCTGCCTGGCACCTTCCCCGGTGGAGTTGTGCATGGGGTGTCTTTGGAACATTTTGTCACCGGCCGACTCCAAAATTCAGCGATTCCCCATCTCAGCCCAGAAAGCAGGTAGAACAACTTTTGTGGTGCCTTTTAGCTGCCTACCAAGGTAGTGTAAAAACTACCAGGAGAACTCCTGTCTGGCACCTTCCCCGGTGGAGTTGTGCATGGGGTGTGTTTGGAACATTTTGTCACCGGCCGAGTCCAAAATTCAGCGGTTCCCCATCTCAGCCCAGAAAGCAGGTAGAACAACTTTTGTGGTGTCTTTCAGATGCCTACCGGAGCAATGTAAAAACTACAGGAGAACTCCTGTCTGGCACCTTCCCCGGTGGAGTTGTGCATGGGGTGTGTTCGGAATATTTTGTCACCAGCCGAGCCCAAAAATTCAGCGGTTCCCCATCTCAGCCCAGAAAGCAGGTAGAACAACTTTTGTGGTGCCTTTCAAATGCCTACCAAGGTAGTGTAAAAACTACCAAGAGAACTCCTGCCTGGCACCTTCCCCGGTGGAGTTGTGCATGGGGTGTGTTTGGAACATTTTGTCACCGGCCGAGTCCAAAATTCAGCGGTTCCCCATCTCAGCCCAGAAAGCAGGTAGAACAACTTTTGTGGTGCCTTTCAGGTGCCTACCAAGGTAGTGTAAAAACTACCAGGAGAACTCCTGTCTGGCACCTTCGCTAGTGGAGTTGTGCATGGGGTGTGTTTGGAACATTTTGTCACCGGCCGAGTCCAAAATTCAGCGGTTCCTCATCTCAGCCCAGAAAGCAGGTAGAACAACTTTTGTGGTGCCTTTCAGCTGCCTACCAAGGTAGTGTAAAAACTACTAAGAGAACTCCTGTCTGGCACCTTCCCCGGTGGAGTTGTGCAGGGGGTGTGTTTGGAACATTTTGTCACCGGCCGAGTCCAAAATTCAGCGGTTCCCCATCTCAGCCCAGAAAGCAGGTAGAACAACTTTTGTGGTGCCTTTCAGGTGCCTACCGGAGCAATGTAAAAACTACCAGGAGAACTCCTGCCTGGCACCTTCCCCGGTGGAGTTGTGCATGGGGTGTCTTTGGAACATTTTGTCACCGGCCGACTCCAAAATTCAGCGATTCCCCATCTCAGCCCAGAAAGCAGGTAGAACAACTTTTGTGGTGCCTTTCAAATGCCTACCAAGGTAGTGTAAAAACTACCAAGAGAACTCCTGTCTGGCACCTTCCCCGGTGGAGTTGTGCAGGGGGTGTGTTTGGAACATTTTGTCACCGGCCGAGTCCAAAATTCAGCGGTTCCCCATCTCAGCCCAGAAAGCAGGTAGAACAACTTTTGTGGTGTCTTTCAGATGCCTACCAAGGTAGTGTAAAAACTCTCAAGAGAACTCTTGTCTGGCACCTTCCCCGGTGGAGTTGTGCATGGGGTGTGTTTGGAACATTTTGTCACCGGCCGACTCCAAAATTCAGCGATTCCCCATCTCAGCCCAGAAAGCAGGTAGAACAACTTTTGTGGTGTCTTTCAGATGCCTACCGGAGCAATTTAAAAACTACCAGGAGAACTCCTGTCTGGCACCTTCCCCGGTGGAGTTGTGCAGGGGGTGTGTTTGGAACATTTTGTCACCAGCCGACTCCAAAATTCAGCGGTTCCCCATCTCAGCCCAGAAAGCAGGTAGAACAACTTTTGTAGTGTCTTTCAGATGCCTACCGGAGCAATGTAAAAACTACCAGGAGAACTCCTGTCTGGCACCTTCCCCGGTGGAGTTGTGCAGGGGGTGTGTTTGGAACATTTTGTCACCAGCCGACTCCAAAATTCAGCGTTTCCCCATCTCAGCCCAGAAAGCAGGTAGAACAACTTTTGTGGTGCCTTTCAGCTGCCTACCAAGGTAGTGTAAAAACTATTAAGAGAACTCCTGTCTGGCACCTTCCCCGGTGGAGTTGTGCATGGGGTGTGTTTGGAACATTTTGTCACCGGCCGAGTCCAAAATTCAGCGGTTCCCCATCTCAGCCCAGAAAGCAGGTAGAACAACTTTTGTGGTGTCTTTCAGATGCCTACCGGAGCAATGTAAAAACTACCAGGAGAACTCCTGTCTGGCACCTTCCCCAGTGGAGTTGTGCATGGGGTGTGTTCGGAACATTTTGTCACCAGCCGAGTCCAAAATTCAGCGGTTCCCCATCTCAGCCCAGAAAGCAGGTAGAACAACTTTTGTGGTGTCTTTCAGCTGCCTACCAAGGTAGTGTAAAAACTACCAAGAGAACTCCTGCCTGGCACCTTCCCCGGTGGAGTTGTGCATGGGGTGTGTTTGGAACATTTTGTCACCGGGCGACTCCAAAATTCAGCGGTTCCCCATCTCAGCCCAGAAAGCAGGTAGAACAACTTTTGTGGTGTCCTTTTGATGCCTACCGGAGCAATGTAAAAACTACCAACAGAGCTCGTCCCTGGCACCTTCGCTAGTGGAGTTGTGCATGGGGTGTGTTTGGAACATTTTGTCACCAGCAGAGTCCAAAATTCAGCGGTTCCCCATCTCAGCCCAGAAAGCAGGTAGAACAACTTTTGTGGTGCCTTTCAGCTGCCTACCAAGGTAGTGTAAAAACTACTAAGAGAACTCCTGTCTGGAACCTTCCCCGGTGGAGTTGTGCAGGGGGTGTGTTTGGAACATTTTGTCACCGGCCGACTCCAAAATTCAGCGATTCCCCATCTCAGCCCAGAAAGCAGGTAGAACAACTTTTGTGGTGTCTTTCAGATGCCTACCGGAGCAATTTAAAAACTACCAGGAGAACTCCTGTCTGGCACCTTCCCCGGTGGAGTTGTGCAGGGGGTGTGTTTGGAATATTTTGTCACCAGCCGAGTCCAAAATTCAGCGGTTCCCCATCTCAGCCCAGAAAGCAGGTAGAACAACTTTTGTGGTGTCTTTCAGATGCCTACCGGAGCAATGTAAAAACTACCAGGAGAACTCCTGTCTGGCACCTTCCCCGGTGGAGTTGTGCATGGGGTGTGTTTGGAACATTTTGTCACCAGCCGACTCCAAAATTCAGCGTTTCCCCATCTCAGCCCAGAAAGCAGGTAGAACAACTTTTGTGGTGTCTTTCAGATGCCTACCAAGGTAGTGTAAAAACTATCAAGAGAACGCTTGTCTGGCACATTCCCCGGTGGAGTTGTGCATGGGGTGTCTTTGGAACATTTTGTCACCGGCCGAGTCCAAAATTCAGCGATTCCCCATCTCAGCCCAGAAAGCAGGTAGAACAACTTTTGTGGTGTCCTTTTGATGCCTACCGGAGCAATGTAAAAACTACCAACAGAGCTCGTCCCTGGCACCTTCGCTAGTGGAGTTGTGCATGGGGTGTGTTTGGAACATTTTGTCACCGGCCGACTCCAAAATTCAGCGATTCCCCATCTCAGCCCAGAAAGCAGGTAGAACAACTTTTGTGGTGTCTTTCAGATGCCTACCGGAGCAATTTAAAAACTACCAGGAGAACTCCTGTCTGGCACCTTCCCCGGTGGAGTTGTGCAGGGGGTGTGTTTGGAACATTTTGTCACCAGCCGAGTCCAAAATTCAGCGGTTCCCCATCTCAGCCCAGAAAGCAGGTAGAACAACTTTTGTAGTGTCTTTCAGATGCCTACCGGAGCAATGTAAAAACTACCAGGAGAACTCCTGTCTGGCACCTTCCCCGGTGGAGTTGTGCAGGGGGTGTGTTTGGAACATTTTGTCACCAGCCGACTCCAAAATTCAGCGGTTCCCCATCTCAGCCCAGAAAGCAGGTAGAACAACTTTTGTGGTGCCTTTCAGCTGCCTACCAAGGTAGTGTAAAAACTATTAAGAGAACTCCTGTCTGGCACCTTCCCCGGTGGAGTTGTGCATGGGGTGTGTTTGGAACATTTTGTCACCGGCCGAGTCCAAAATTCAGCGGTTCCCCATCTCAGCCCAGAAAGCAGGTAGAACAACTTTTGTGGTGTCTTTCAGATGCCTACCGGAGCAATGTAAAAACTACCAGGAGAACTCCTGTCTGGCACCTTCCCCGGTGGAGTTGTGCATGGGGTGTGTTCGGAACATTTTGTCACCAGCCGAGTCCAAAAATTCAGCGGTTCCCCATCTCAGCCCAGAAAGCAGGTAGAACAACTTTTGTGGTGTCTTTCAGCTGCCTACCAAGGTAGTGTAAAAACTACCAGGAGAACTCCTGTCTGGCACCTTCCCCGGTGGAGTTGTGCATGGGGTGTGTTTGGAACATTTTGTCACCGGGCGACTCCAAAATTCAGCGGTTCCCCATCTCAGCCCAGAAAGCAGGTAGAACAACTTTTGTGGTGCCTTTCAGGTGCCTACCAATGTAGTGTAAAAACTACTAAGAGAACTCCTGTCTGGCACCTTCCCCGGTGGAGTTGTGCATGGGGTGTCTTTGGAACATTTTGTCACTGGCCGAGTCCAAAATTCAGCGGTTCCCCATCTCAGCCCAGAAAGCAGGTAGAACAACTTTTGTGGTGTCTTTCAGATGCCTACCGGAGCAATGTAAAAACTACCAGGAGAACTCCTGTCTGGCACCTTCCCCGGTGGAGTTGTGCATGGGGTGTGTTTGGAACATTTTGTCACTGGCCGAGTCCAAAATTCAGCGGTTCCCCATCTCAGCCCAGAAAGCAGGTAGAACAACTTTTGTGGTGCCTTTCAAATGCCTACCAAGGTAGTGTAAAAACTACCAAGAGAACTCCTGCCTGGCACCTTCCCCGGTGGAGTTGTGCATGGGGTGTCTTTGGAACATTTTGTCACCGGCCGAGTCCAAAATTCAGCGATTCCCCATCTCAGGCCAGAAAGCAGGTAGAACAACTTTTGTGGTGTCCTTTTGATGCCTACCGGAGCAATGTAAAAACTACCAACAGAGCTCGTCCCTGGCACCTTCGCTAGTGGAGTTGTGCATGGGGTGTGTTTGGAACATTTTGTCACCAGCAGAGTCCAAAATTCAGCGGTTCCCCATCTCAGCCCAGAAAGCAGGTAGAACAACTTTTGTGGTGCCTTTCAGCTGCCTACCAAGGTAGTGTAAAAACTACCAAGAGAACTCCTGCCTGGCACCTTCCCCGGTGGAGTTGTGCATGGGGTGTGTTTGGAACATTTTGTCACCAGCCGACTCCAAAATTCAGCGTTTCCCCATCTCAGCCCAGAAAGCAGGTAGAACAACTTTTGTGGTGCCTTTCAGGTGCCTACCAATGTAGTGTAAAAACTACCAGGAGAACTCCTGTCTGGCACCTTCCCCGGTGGAGTTGTGCATGGGGTGTCTTTGGAACATTTTGTCACCAGCCGAGTCCAAAATTCAGCGGTTCCCCATCTCAGCCCAGAAAGCAGGTAGAACAACTTTTGTGGTGTCTTTCAGATGCCTACCGGAGCAATGTAAAAACTACCAGGAGAACTCCTGTCTGGCACCTTCCCCGGTGGAGTTGTGCATGGGGTGTGTTCGGAACATTTTGTCACCAGCCGAGTCCAAAAATTCAGCGGTTCCCCATCTCAGCCCAGAAAGCAGGTAGAACAACTTTTGTGGTGTCTTTCAGCTGCCTACCAAGGTAGTGTAAAAACTACCAAGAGAACTCCTGCCTGGCACCTTCCCCGGTGGAGTTGTGCATGGGGTGTGTTTGGAACATTTTGTCACTGGCCGAGTCCAAAATTCAGCGGTTCCCCATCTCAGCCCAGAAAGCAGGTAGAACAACTTTTGTGGTGCCTTTCAGCTGCCTACCAAGGTAGTGTAAAAACTACCAAGAGAACTCCTGCCTGGCACCTTCCCCGGTGGAGTTGTGCATGGGGTGTCTTTGGAACATTTTGTCACCGGCCGAGTCCAAAATTCAGCGATTCCCCATCTCAGCCCAGAAAGCAGGTAGAACAACTTTTGTGGTGTCCTTTTGATGCCTACCGGAGCAATGTAAAAACTACCAACAGAGCTCGTCCCTGGCACCTTCGCTAGTGGAGTTGTGCATGGGGTGTGTTTGGAACATTTTGTCACCAGCAGAGTCCAAAATTCAGCGGTTCCCCATCTCAGCCCAGAAAGCAGGTAGAACAACTTTTGTGGTGCCTTTCAGCTGCCTACCAAGGTAGTGTAAAAACTACTAAGAGAACTCCTGTCTGGAACCTTCCCCGGTGGAGTTGTGCAGGGGGTGTGTTTGGAACATTTTGTCACCGGCCGAGTCCAAAATTCAGCGTTTCCCCATCTCAGCCCAGAAAGCAGGTAGAACAACTTTTGTGGTGTCTTTCAGATGCCTACCGGAGCAATGTAAAAACTACCAGGAGAACTCCTGTCTGGCACCTTCCCCGGTGGAGTTGTGCAGGGGGTGTGTTTGGAATATTTTGTCACCAGCCGAGTCCAAAATTCAGCGGTTCCCCATCTCAGCCCAGAAAGCAGGTAGAACAACTTTTGTGGTGTCTTTCAGATGCCTACCGGAGCAATGTAAAAACTACCAGGAGAACTCCTGTCTGGCACCTTCCCCGGTGGAGTTGTGCATGGGGTGTGTTTGGAACATTTTGTCACCAGCCGACTCCAAAATTCAGCGTTTCCCCATCTCAGCCCAGAAAGCAGGTAGAACAACTTTTGTGGTGTCTTTCAGATGCCTACCAAGGTAGTGTAAAAACTATCAAGAGAACGCTTGTCTGGCACATTCCCCGGTGGAGTTGTGCATGGGGTGTCTTTGGAACATTTTGTCACCGGCCGAGTCCAAAATTCAGCGATTCCCCATCTCAGCCCAGAAAGCAGATAGAACAACTTTTGTGGTGTCTTTCAGATGCCTAGCGGAGCAATGTAAAAACTACCAGGAGAACTCCTGTCTGGCACCTTCCCCGGTGGAGTTGTGCAGGGGGTGTGTTTGGAACATTTTGTCACCAGCCGACTCCAAAATTCAGCGATTCCCCATCTCAGCCCAGAAAGCAGGTAGAACAACTTTTGTGGTGCCTTTCAGGTGCCTACCAAGGTAGTGTAAAAACTATTAAGAGAACTCCTGTCTGGCACCTTCCCCGGTGGAGTTGTGCATGGGGTGTGTTCGGAACATTTTGTCACCAGCCGAGTCCAAAAATTCAGCGGTTCCCCATCTCAGCCCAGAAAGCAGGTAGAACAACTTTTGTGGTGTCTTTCAGCTGCCTACCGGAGCAATGTAAAAACTACCAGGAGAACTCCTGTCTGGCACCTTCCCCGGTGGAGTTGTGCAGGGGGTGTGTTTGGAACATTTTGTCTCTGGCCGAGTCCAAAATTCAGCGGTTCCCCATCTCAGCCCAGAAAGCAGGTAGAACAACTTTTGTGGTGCCTTTCAAATGCCTACCAAGGTAGTGTAAAAACTACCAAGAGAACTCCTGCCTGGCACCTTCCCCGGTGGAGTTGTGCATGGGGTGTGTTTGGAACATTTTGTCACCGGCCGAGTCCAAAATTCAGCGGTTCCCCATCTCAGCCCAGAAAGCAGGTAGAACAACTTTTGTGGTGCCTTTCAGGTGCCTACCAAGGTAGTGTAAAAACTACCAGGAGAACTCCTGTCTGGCACCTTCGCTAGTGGAGTTGTGCATGGGGTGTGTTTGGAACATTTTGTCACCGGCCGACTCCAAAATTCAGCGGTTCCCCATCTCAGCCCAGAAAGCAGGTAGAACAACTTTTGTGGTGTCTTTCAGATGCCTAGCGGAGCAATGTAAAAACTACCAGGAGAACTCCTGTCTGGCACCTTCCCCGGTGGAGTTGTGCATGGGGTGTCTTTGGAACATTTTGTCACCGGCCGAGTCCAAAATTCAGCGATTCCCCATCTCAGCCCAGAAAGCAGGTAGAACAACTTTTGTGGTGCCTTTCAGGTGCCTACCAAGGTAGTGTAAAAACTACCAAGAGAACTCCTGCCTGGCACCTTCCCCGGTGGAGTTGTGCATGGGGTGTGTTTGGAACATTTTGTCACCGGCCGAGTCCAAAATTCAGCGATTCCCCATCTCAGCCCAGAAAGCAGGTAGAACAACTTTTGTGCTGCCTTTCAGCTCCCTACCAAGGTAGTGTAAAATCTACCAGGAGAACTCCTGTCTGGCACCTTCCCCGGTGGAGTTGTGCAGGGGGTGTGTTTGGAACATTTTGTCACCGGCCGAGTCCAAAATTCAGCGGTTCCCCATCTCAGCCCAGAAAGCAGGTAGAACAACTTTTGTGGTGCCTTTCAGCTGCCTACCAAGGTAGTGTAAAAACTACCAGGAGAACTCCTGTCTGGCACCTTCGCTAGTGGAGTTGTGCATGGGGTGTGTTTGGAACATTTTGTCACCGGCCGACTCCAAAATTCAGCGGTTCCCCATCTCAGCCCAGAAAGCAGGTAGAACAACTTTTGTGGTGTCTTTCAGATGCCTAGCGGAGCAATGTAAAAACTACCAGGAGAACTCCTGTCTGGCACCTTCCCCGGTGGAGTTGTGCAGGGGGTGTGTTCGGAACATTTTGTCACCAGCCGAGACCAAAAATTCAGCGGTTCCCCATCTCAGCCCAGAAAGCAGGTAGAACAACTTTTGTGCTGCCTTTCAAATGCCTACCAAGGTAGTGTAAAAACTACCAAGAGAACTCCTGCCTGGCACCTTCCCCGGTGGAGTTGTGCATGGGGTGTGTTTGGAACATTTTGTCACTGGCCGAGTCCAAAATTCAGCGGTTCCCCATCTCAGCCCAGAAAGCAGGTAGAACAACTTTTGTGGTGCCTTTCAGCTGCCTACCAAGGTAGTGTAAAAACTACCAAGAGAACTCCTGCCTGGCACCTTCCCCGGTGGAGTTGTGCATGGGGTGTCTTTGGAACATTTTGTCACCGGCCGAGTCCAAAATTCAGCGATTCCCCATCTCAGCCCAGAAAGCAGGTAGAACAACTTTTGTGGTGTCCTTTTGATGCCTACCGGAGCAATGTAAAAACTACCAACAGAGCTCGTCCCTGGCACCTTCGCTAGTGGAGTTGTGCATGGGGTGTGTTTGGAACATTTTGTCACCAGCAGAGTCCAAAATTCAGCGGTTCCCCATCTCAGCCCAGAAAGCAGGTAGAACAACTTTTGTGGTGCCTTTCAGCTGCCTACCAAGGTAGTGTAAAAACTACTAAGAGAACTCCTGTCTGGAACCTTCCCCGGTGGAGTTGTGCAGGGGGTGTGTTTGGAACATTTTGTCACCGGCCGAGTCCAAAATTCAGCGTTTCCCCATCTCAGCCCAGAAAGCAGGTAGAACAACTTTTGTGGTGTCTTTCAGATGCCTACCGGAGCAATGTAAAAACTACCAGGAGAACTCCTGTCTGGCACCTTCCCCGGTGGAGTTGTGCAGGGGGTGTGTTTGGAATATTTTGTCACCAGCCGAGTCCAAAATTCAGCGGTTCCCCATCTCAGCCCAGAAAGCAGGTAGAACAACTTTTGTGGTGTCTTTCAGATGCCTACCGGAGCAATGTAAAAACTACCAGGAGAACTCCTGTCTGGCACCTTCCCCGGTGGAGTTGTGCAGGGGGTGTGTTTGGAACATTTTGTCACCAGCCGACTCCAAAATTCAGCGTTTCCCCATCTCAGCCCAGAAAGCAGGTAGAACAACTTTTGTGGTGTCTTTCAGATGCCTACCAAGGTAGTGTAAAAACTATCAAGAGAACGCTTGTCTGGCACATTCCCCGGTGGAGTTGTGCATGGGGTGTCTTTGGAACATTTTGTCACCGGCCGAGTCCAAAATTCAGCGATTCCCCATCTCAGCCCAGAAAGCAGATAGAACAACTTTTGTGGTGTCTTTCAGATGCCTAGCGGAGCAATGTAAAAACTACCAGGAGAACTCCTGTCTGGCACCTTCCCCGGTGGAGTTGTGCAGGGGGTGTGTTTGGAACATTTTGTCACCAGCCGACTCCAAAATTCAGCGATTCCCCATCTCAGCCCAGAAAGCAGGTAGAACAACTTTTGTGGTGCCTTTCAGGTGCCTACCAAGGTAGTGTAAAAACTATTAAGAGAACTCCTGTCTGGCACCTTCCCCGGTGGAGTTGTGCAGGGGGTGTGTTTGGAACATTTTGTCACCGGCCGAGTCCAAAATTCAGCGGTTCCCCATCTCAGCCCAGAAAGCAGGTAGAACAACTTTTGTGGTGTCTTTCAGATGCCTACCGGAGCAATGTAAAAACTACCAGGAGAACTCCTGTCTGGCACCTTCCCCGGTGGAGTTGTGCGTGGGGTGTGTTCGGAACATTTTGTCACCAGCCGAGTCCAAAAATTCAGCGGTTCCCCATCTCAGCCCAGAAAGCAGGTAGAACAACTTTTGTGGTGTCTTTCAGCTGCCTACCGGAGCAATGTAAAAACTACCAGGAGAACTCCTGTCTGGCACCTTCCCCGGTGGAGTTGTGCAGGGGGTGTGTTTGGAACATTTTGTCTCTGGCCGAGTCCAAAATTCAGCGGTTCCCCATCTCAGCCCAGAAAGCAGGTAGAACAACTTTTGTGGTGCCTTTCAAATGCCTACCAAGGTAGTGTAAAAACTACCAAGAGAACTCCTGCCTGGCACCTTCCCCGGTGGAGTTGTGCATGGGGTGTGTTTGGAACATTTTGTCACCGGCCGAGTCCAAAATTCAGCGGTTCCCCATCTCAGCCCAGAAAGCAGGTAGAACAACTTTTGTGGTGCCTTTCAGGTGCCTACCAAGGTAGTGTAAAAACTACCAGGAGAACTCCTGTCTGGCACCTTCGCTAGTGGAGTTGTGCATGGGGTGTGTTTGGAACATTTTGTCACCGGCCGACTCCAAAATTCAGCGGTTCCCCATCTCAGCCCAGAAAGCAGGTAGAACAACTTTTGTGGTGTCTTTCAGATGCCTAGCGGAGCAATGTAAAAACTACCAGGAGAACTCCTGTCTGGCACCTTCCCCGGTGGAGTTGTGCATGGGGTGTCTTTGGAACATTTTGTCACCGGCCGAGTCCAAAATTCAGCGATTCCCCATCTCAGCCCAGAAAGCAGGTAGAACAACTTTTGTGGTGCCTTTCAGGTGCCTACCAAGGTAGTGTAAAAACTACCAAGAGAACTCCTGCCTGGCACCTTCCCCGGTGGAGTTGTGCATGGGGTGTGTTTGGAACATTTTGTCACCGGCCGAGTCCAAAATTCAGCGATTCCCCATCTCAGCCCAGAAAGCAGGTAGAACAACTTTTGTGCTGCCTTTCAGCTCCCTACCAAGGTAGTGTAAAATCTACCAGGAGAACTCCTGTCTGGCACCTTCCCCGGTGGAGTTGTGCAGGGGGTGTGTTTGGAACATTTTGTCACCAGCCGAGTCCAAAATTCAGCGGTTCCCCATCTCAGCCCAGAAAGCAGGTAGAACAACTTTTGTGGTGTCTTTCAGATGCCTACCGGAGCAATGTAAAAACTACCAGGAGAACTCCTGTCTGGCACCTTCCCCGGTGGAGTTGTGCATGGGGTGTGTTTGGAACATTTTGTCACCAGCCGAGTCCAAAATTCAGCGTTTCCCCATCTCAGCCCAGAAAGCAGGTAGAACAACTTTTGTGGTGTCTTTTAGATGCCTACCAAGGTAGTGTAAAAACTACTAAGAGAACTCCTGTCTGGCACCTTCCCCGGTGGAGTTGTGCATGGGGTGTCTTTGGAACATTTTTTCACCAGCCGAGTCCAAAATTCAGCGATTCCCCATCTCAGCCCAGAAAGCAGGTAGAACAACTTTTGTGGTGTCTTTCAGATGCCTACCGGAGCAATGTAAAAACTACCAGGAGAACTCCCGTCTGGCACCTTCCCCGGTGGAGTTGTGCATGGGGTGTGTTTGGAACATTTTGTCACCGGCCGACTCCAAAATTCAGCGGTTCCCCATCTCAGCCCAGAAAGCAGGTAGAACAACTTTTGTGGTGCCTTTCAGGTGCCTACCAATGTAGTGTAAAAACTACCAGGAGAACTCCTGTCTGGCACCTTCCCCGGTGGAGTTGTGCATGGGGTGTCTTTGGAACATTTTGTCACTGGCCGAGTCCAAAATTCAGCGGTTCCCCATCTCAGCCCAGAAAGCAGGTAGAACAACTTTTGTGGTGTCTTTCAGATGCCTACCGGAGCAATGTAAAAACTACTAAGAGAACTCCTGTCTGGCACCTTCCCCGGTGGAGTTG
This sequence comes from Falco cherrug, assembly GCF_023634085.1. Lineage (NCBI taxonomy): Eukaryota > Metazoa > Chordata > Aves > Falconiformes > Falconidae > Falco > Falco cherrug. The sequence continues at coordinate 124,035 of NW_026599369.1, read as the reverse complement.
TGCATGGGGTGTGTTCGGAACATTTTGTCACCAGCCGAGTCCAAAAATTCAGCGGTTCCCCATCTCAGCCCAGAAAGCAGGTAGAACAACTTTTGTGGTGTCTTTCAGCTGCCTACCAAGGTAGTGTAAAAACTACCAAGAGAACTCCTGCCTGGCACCTTCCCCGGTGGAGTTGTGCATGGGGTGTGTTTGGAACATTTTGTCACTGGCCGAGTCCAAAATTCAGCGGTTCCCCATCTCAGCCCAGAAAGCAGGTAGAACAACTTTTGTGGTGCCTTTCAAATGCCTACCAAGGTAGTGTAAAAACTACCAAGAGAACTCCTGCCTGGCACCTTCCCCGGTGGAGTTGTGCATGGGGTGTCTTTGGAACATTTTGTCACCGGCCGACTCCAAAATTCAGCGATTCCCCATCTCAGCCCAGAAAGCAGGTAGAACAACTTTTGTGGTGTCCTTTTGATGCCTACCGGAGCAATGTAAAAACTACCAACAGAGCTCGTCCCTGGCACCTTCGCTAGTGGAGTTGTGCATGGGGTGTGTTTGGAACATTTTGTCACCAGCAGAGTCCAAAATTCAGCGGTTCCCCATCTCAGCCCAGAAAGCAGGTAGAACAACTTTTGTGGTGCCTTTCAAATGCCTACCAAGGTAGTGTAAAAACTACTAAGAGAACTCCTGTCTGGAACCTTCCCCGGTGGAGTTGTGCAGGGGGTGTGTTTGGAACATTTTGTCACCGGCCGAGTCCAAAATTCAGCGATTCCCCATCTCAGCCCAGAAAGCAGGTAGAACAACTTTTGTGGTGTCTTTCAGATGCCTACCGGAGCAATTTAAAAACTACCAGGAGAACTCCTGTCTGGCACCTTCCCCGGTGGAGTTGTGCAGGGGGTGTGTTTGGAATATTTTGTCACCAGCCGAGTCCAAAATTCAGCGGTTCCCCATCTCAGCCCAGAAAGCAGGTAGAACAAGTTTTGTGGTGTCTTTCAGATGCCTACCGGAGCAATGTAAAAACTACCAGGAGAACTCCTGTCTGGCACCTTCCCCGGTGGAGTTGTGCATGGGGTGTGTTTGGAACATTTTGTCACCAGCCGACTCCAAAATTCAGCGTTTCCCCATCTCAGCCCAGAAAGCAGGTAGAACAACTTTTGTGGTGTCTTTCAGATGCCTACCAAGGTAGTGTAAAAACTATCAAGAGAACGCTTGTCTGGCACATTCCCCGGTGGAGTTGTGCATGGGGTGTCTTTGGAACATTTTGTCACCGGCCGAGTCCAAAATTCAGCGGTTCCCCATCTCAGCCCAGAAAGCAGGTAGAACAACTTTTGTGGTGTCTTTCAGCTGCCTACCGGAGCAATGTAAAAACTACCAGGAGAACTCCTGTCTGGCACCTTCCCCGGTGGAGTTGTGCAGGGGGTGTGTTTGGAACATTTTGTCACCAGCCGAGTCCAAAATTCAGCGGTTCCCCATCTCAGCCCAGAAAGCAGGTAGAACAACTTTTGTGGTGCCTTTCAGCTGCCTACCAAGGTAGTGTAAAAACTATTAAGAGAACTCCTGTCTGGCACCTTCCCCGGTGGAGTTGTGCATGGGGTGTGTTTGGAACATTTTGTCACCGGCCGAGTCCAAAATTCAGCGGTTCCCCATCTCAGCCCAGAAAGCAGGTAGAACAACTTTTGTGGTGTCTTTCAGATGCCTACCGGAGCAATGTAAAAACTACCAGGAGAACTCCTGTCTGGCACCTTCCCCGGTGGAGTTGTGCATGGGGTGTGTTCGGAACATTTTGTCACCAGCCGAGTCCAAAATTCAGCGATTCCCCATCTCAGCCCAGAAAGCAGGTAGAACAACTTTTGTGGTGTCTTTCAGATGCCTACCGGAGCAATGTAAAAACTACCAGGAGAACTCCCGTCTGGCACCTTCCCCGGTGGAGTTGTGCATGGGGTGTGTTTGGAACATTTTGTCACCGGCCGACTCCAAAATTCAGCGGTTCCCCATCTCAGCCCAGAAAGCAGGTAGAACAACTTTTGTGGTGCCTTTCAGGTGCCTACCAATGTAGTGTAAAAACTACCAGGAGAACTCCTGTCTGGCACCTTCCCCGGTGGAGTTGTGCATGGGGTGTCTTTGGAACATTTTGTCACTGGCTGAGTCCAAAATTCAGCGGTTCCCCATCTCAGCCCAGAAAGCAGGTAGAACAACTTTTGTGGTGTCTTTCAGATGCCTACCGGAGCAATGTAAAAACTACCAGGAGAACTCCTGTCTGGCACCTTCCCCGGTGGAGTTGTGCATGGGGTGTGTTCGGAACATTTTGTCACCAGCCGAGTCCAAAAATTCAGCGGTTCCCCATCTCAGCCCAGAAAGCAGGTAGAACAACTTTTGTGGTGTCTTTCAGCTGCCTACCAAGGTAGTGTAAAAACTACCAGGAGAACTCCTGCCTGGCACCTTCCCCGGTGGAGTTGTGCATGGGGTGTGTTTGGAACATTTTGTCACTGGCCGAGTCCAAAATTCAGCGGTTCCCCATCTCAGCCCAGAAAGCAGGTAGAACAACTTTTGTGGTGCCTTTCAAATGCCTACCAAGGTAGTGTAAAAACTACCAAGAGAACTCCTGCCTGGCACCTTCCCCGGTGGAGTTGTGCATGGGGTGTCTTTGGAACATTTTGTCACCGGCCGAGTCCAAAATTCAGCGATTCCCCATCTCAGCCCAGAAAGCAGGTAGAACAACTTTTGTGGTGTCCTTTTGATGCCTACCGGAGCAATGTAAAAACTACCAACAGAGCTCGTCCCTGGCACCTTCGCTAGTGGAGTTGTGCATGGGGTGTGTTTGGAACATTTTGTCACCAGCAGAGTCCAAAATTCAGCGGTTCCCCATCTCAGCCCAGAAAGCAGGTAGAACAACTTTTGTGGTGCCTTTCAGCTGCCTACCAAGGTAGTGTAAAAACTACTAAGAGAACTCCTGTCTGGAACCTTCCCCGGTGGAGTTGTGCAGGGGGTGTGTTTGGAACATTTTGTCACCGGCCGAGTCCAAAATTCAGCGATTCCCCATCTCAGCCCAGAAAGCAGGTAGAACAACTTTTGTGGTGTCTTTCAGATGCCTACCGGAGCAATTTAAAAACTACCAGGAGAACTCCTGTCTGGCACCTTCCCCGGTGGAGTTGTGCAGGGGGTGTGTTTGGAATATTTTGTCACCAGCCGAGTCCAAAATTCAGCGGTTCCCCATCTCAGCCCAGAAAGCAGGTAGAACAACTTTTGTGGTGTCTTTCAGATGCCTACCGGAGCAATGTAAAAACTACCAGGAGAACTCCTGTCTGGCACCTTCCCCGGTGGAGTTGTGCATGGGGTGTCTTTGGAACATTTTGTCACCAGCCGACTCCAAAATTCAGCGTTTCCCCATCTCAGCCCAGAAAGCAGGTAGAACAACTTTTGTGGTGTCTTTCAGATGCCTACCAAGGTAGTGTAAAAACTATCAAGAGAACGCTTGTCTGGCACATTCCCCGGTGGAGTTGTGCATGGGGTGTCTTTGGAACATTTTGTCACCGGCCGAGTCCAAAATTCAGCGATTCCCCATCTCAGCCCAGAAAGCAGATAGAACAACTTTTGTGGTGTCTTTCAGATGCCTAGCGGAGCAATGTAAAAACTACCAGGAGAACTCCTGTCTGGCACCTTCCCCGGTGGAGTTGTGCAGGGGGTGTGTTTGGAACATTTTGTCACCAGCCGACTCCAAAATTCAGCGATTCCCCATCTCAGCCCAGAAAGCAGGTAGAACAACTTTTGTGGTGCCTTTCAGGTGCCTACCAAGGTAGTGTAAAAACTATTAAGAGAACTCCTGTCTGGCACCTTCCCCGGTGGAGTTGTGCATGGGGTGTGTTTGGAACATTTTGTCACCGGCCGAGTCCAAAATTCAGCGGTTCCCCATCTCAGCCCAGAAAGCAGGTAGAACAACTTTTGTGGTGTCTTTCAGATGCCTACCGGAGCAATGTAAAAACTACCAGGAGAACTCCTGTCTGGCACCTTCCCCGGTGGAGTTGTGCATGGGGTGTGTTCGGAACATTTTGTCACCAGCCGAGTCCAAAAATTCAGCGGTTCCCCATCTCAGCCCAGAAAGCAGGTAGAACAACTTTTGTGGTGTCTTTCAGCTGCCTACCGGAGCAATGTAAAAACTACCAGGAGAACTCCTGTCTGGCACCTTCCCCGGTGGAGTTGTGCAGGGGGTGTGTTTGGAACATTTTGTCTCTGGCCGAGTCCAAAATTCAGCGGTTCCCCATCTCAGCCCAGAAAGCAGGTAGAACAACTTTTGTGGTGCCTTTCAAATGCCTACCAAGGTAGTGTAAAAACTACCAAGAGAACTCCTGCCTGGCACCTTCCCCGGTGGAGTTGTGCATGGGGTGTGTTTGGAACATTTTGTCACCAGCAGAGTCCAAAATTCAGCGGTTCCCCATCTCAGCCCAGAAAGCAGGTAGAACAACTTTTGTGGTGCCTTTCAGGTGCCTACCAAGGTAGTGTAAAAACTACCAGGAGAACTCCTGTCTGGCACCTTCGCTAGTGGAGTTTTGCATGGGGTGTGTTTGGAACATTTTGTCACCGGCCGACTCCAAAATTCAGCGGTTCCCCATCTCAGCCCAGAAAGCAGGTAGAACAACTTTTGTGGTGTCTTTCAGATGCCTAGCGGAGCAATGTAAAAACTACCAGGAGAACTCCTGTCTGGCACCTTCCCCGGTGGAGTTGTGCATGGGGTGTCTTTGGAACATTTTGTCACCGGCCGAGTCCAAAATTCAGCGATTCCCCATCTCAGCCCAGAAAGCAGGTAGAACAACTTTTGTGGTGCCTTTCAGGTGCCTACCAAGGTAGTGTAAAAACTACCAAGAGAACTCCTGCCTGGCACCTTCCCCGGTGGAGTTGTGCATGGGGTGTGTTTGGAACATTTTGTCACCGGCCGAGTCCAAAATTCAGCGATTCCCCATCTCAGCCCAGAAAGCAGGTAGAACAACTTTTGTGCTGCCTTTCAGCTCCCTACCAAGGTAGTGTAAAATCTACCAGGAGAACTCCTGTCTGGCACCTTCCCCGGTGGAGTTGTGCAGGGGGTGTGTTTGGAACATTTTGTCACCAGCCGAGTCCAAAATTCAGCGGTTCCCCATCTCAGCCCAGAAAGCAGGTAGAACAACTTTTGTGGTGTCTTTCAGATGCCTACCGGAGCAATGTAAAAACTACCAGGAGAACTCCTGTCTGGCACCTTCCCCGGTGGAGTTGTGCAGGGGGTGTGTTTGGAACATTTTGTCACCAGCCGAGTCCAAAATTCAGCGTTTCCCCATCTCAGCCCAGAAAGCAGGTAGAACAACTTTTGTGGTGTCTTTTAGATGCCTACCAAGGTAGTGTAAAAACTACCAGGAGAACTCCTGTCTGGCACCTTCCCCGGTGGAGTTGTGCATGGGGTGTCTTTGGAACATTTTTTCACCAGCCGAGTCCAAAATTCAGCGATTCCCCATCTCAGCCCAGAAAGCAGGTAGAACAACTTTTGTGGTGTCTTTCAGATGCCTACCGGAGCAATGTAAAAACTACCAGGAGAACTCCCGTCTGGCACCTTCCCCGGTGGAGTTGTGCATGGGGTGTGTTTGGAACATTTTGTCACCAGCCGACTCCAAAATTCAGCGGTTCCCCATCTCAGCCCAGAAAGCAGGTAGAACAACTTTTTTGGTGTCTTTCAGATGCCTACCGGAGCAATGTAAAAAGTACCAGGAGAACTCCTGTCTGGCACCTTCCCCGGTGGAGTTGTGCAGGGGGTGTGTTTGGAACATTTTGTCACCGGCCGAGTCCAAAATTCAGCTGTTCCCCATCTCAGCCCAGAAAGCAGGTAGAACAACTTTTGTAGTGTCTTTCAGATGCCTACCGGAGCAATGTAAAAACTACCAGGAGAACTCCTGTCTGGCACCTTCCCCGGTGGAGTTGTGCAGGGGGTGTGTTTGGAACATTTTGTCACCAGCCGACTCCAAAATTCAGCGGTTCCCCATCTCAGCCCAGAAAGCAGGTAGAACAACTTTTGTGGTGCCTTTCAAATGCCTACCAAGGTAGTGTAAAAACTACCAAGAGAACTCCTGTCTGGCACCTTCCCCGGTGGAGTTGTGCAGGGGGTGTGTTTGGAACATTTTGTCACCGGCCGAGTCCAAAATTCAGCGGTTCCCCATCTCAGCCCAGAAAGCAGGTAGAACAACTTTTGTGGTGTCTTTCAGCTGCCTACCGGAGCAATGTAAAAACTACCAGCAGAGCTCGTCCCTGGCACCTTCGCTAGTGGAGTTGTGCATGGGGTGTGTTTGGAACATTTTGTCACCGGCCGACTCCAAAATTCAGCGGTTCCCCATCTCAGCCCAGAAAGCAGGTAGAACAACTTTTGTGGTGTCTTTCAGATGCCTACCGGAGCAATGTAAAAACTACCAGGAGAACTCCTGTCTGGCACCTTCCCCGGTGGAGTTGTGCAGGGGGTGTGTTTGGAACATTTTGTCACCAGCCGAGTCCAAAATTCAGCGGTTCCCCATCTCAGCCCAGAAAGCAGGTAGAACAACTTTTGTAGTGTCTTTCAGATGCCTACTGGAGCAATGTAAAAACTACCAGGAGAACTCCTGTCTGGCACCTTCCCCGGTGGAGTTGTGCAGGGGGTGTGTTTGGAACATTTTGTCACCAGCCGACTCCAAAATTCAGCGATTCCCCATCTCAGCCCAGAAAGCAGGTAGAACAACTTTTGTGGTGCCTTTCAGCTGCCTACCAAGGTAGTGTAAAAACTATTAAGAGAACTCCTGTCTGGCACCTTCCCCGGTGGAGTTGTGCATGGGGTGTGTTTGGAACATTTTGTCACCGGCCGAGTCCAAAATTCAGCGGTTCCCCATCTCAGCCCAGAAAGCAGGTAGAACAACTTTTGTGGTGTCTTTCAGCTGCCTACCGGAGCAATGTAAAAACTACCAGGAGAACTCCTGTCTGGCACCTTCCCCGGTGGAGTTGTGCATGGGGTGTGTTTGGAACATTTTGTCACCAGCCGAGTCCAAAAATTCAGCGGTTCCCCATCTCAGCCCAGAAAGCAGGTAGAACAACTTTTGTGGTGTCTTTCAGCTGCCTACCAAGGTAGTGTAAAAACTACCAAGAGAACTCCTGCCTGGCACCTTCCCCGGTGGAGTTGTGCATGGGGTGTGTTTGGAACATTTTGTCACCAGCCGAGTCCAAAATTCAGCGGTTCCCCATCTCAGCCCAGAAAGCAGGTAGAACAACTTTTGTGGTGCCTTTCAGGTGCCTACCAATGTAGTGTAAAAACTACTAAGAGAACTCCTGTCTGGCACCTTCCCCGGTGGAGTTGTGCATGGGGTGTCTTTGGAACATTTTGTCACCGGCCGAGTCCAAAATTCAGCGGTTCCCCATCTCAGCCCAGAAAGCAGGTAGAACAACTTTTGTGGTGTCTTTCAGATGCCTACCGGAGCAATGTAAAAACTACCAACAGAGCTCGTCCCTGGCACCTTCGCTAGTGGAGTTGTGCATGGGGTGTGTTTGGAACATTTTGTCACCGGCCGAGTCCAAAATTCAGCGGTTCCCCATCTCAGCCCAGAAAGCAGGTAGAACAACTTTTGTGGTGCCTTTCAAATGCCTACCAAGGTAGTGTAAAAACTACCAAGAGAACTCCTGCCTGGCACCTTCCCCGGTGGAGTTGTGCATGGGGTGTGTTTGGAACATTTTGTCACCGGCCGAGTCCAAAATTCAGCGGTTCCCCATCTCAGCCCAGAAAGCAGGTAGAACAACTTTTGTGGTGCCTTTCAGGTGCCTACCAAGGTAGTGTAAAAACTACCAGGAGAACTCCTGTCTGGCACCTTCGCTAGTGGAGTTGTGCATGGGGTGTGTTTGGAACATTTTGTCACCGGCCGACTCCAAAATTCAGCGGTTCCCCATCTCAGCCCAGAAAGCAGGTAGAACAACTTTTGTGGTGTCTTTCAGATGCCTAGCGGAGCAATGTAAAAACTACCAGGAGAACTCCTGTCTGGCACCTTCCCCGGTGGAGTTGTGCATGGGGTGTCTTTGGAACATTTTGTCACCGGCCGAGTCCAAAATTCAGCGATTCCCCATCTCAGCCCAGAAAGCAGGTAGAACAACTTTTGTGGTGCCTTTCAGGTGCCTACCAAGGTAGTGTAAAAACTACCAAGAGAACTCCTGCCTGGCACCTTCCCCGGTGGAGTTGTGCATGGGGTGTGTTTGGAACATTTTGTCACCGGCCGAGTCCAAAATTCAGCGATTCCCCATCTCAGCCCAGAAAGCAGGTAGAACAACTTTTGTGCTGCCTTTCAGCTCCCTACCAAGGTAGTGTAAAATCTACCAGGAGAACTCCTGTCTGGCACCTTCCCCGGTGGAGTTGTGCAGGGGGTGTGTTTGGAACATTTTGTCACCAGCCGAGTCCAAAATTCAGCGGTTCCCCATCTCAGCCCAGAAAGCAGGTAGAACAACTTTTGTGGTGTCTTTCAGATGCCTACCGGAGCAATGTAAAAACTACCAGGAGAACTCCTGTCTGGCACCTTCCCCGGTGGAGTTGTGCAGGGGGTGTGTTTGGAACATTTTGTCACCAGCCGAGTCCAAAATTCAGCGTTTCCCCATCTCAGCCCAGAAAGCAGGTAGAACAAGTTTTGTGGTGTCTTTTAGATGCCTACCAAGGTAGTGTAAAAACTACCAGGAGAACTCCTGTCTGGCACCTTCCCCGGTGGAGTTGTGCATGGGGTGTCTTTGGAACATTTTTTCACCAGCCGAGTCCAAAATTCAGCGATTCCCCATCTCAGCCCAGAAAGCAGGTAGAACAACTTTTGTGGTGTCTTTCAGATGCCTACCGGAGCAATGTAAAAACTACCAGGAGAACTCCCGTCTGGCACCTTCCCCGGTGGAGTTGTGCATGGGGTGTGTTTGGAACATTTTGTCACCAGCCGACTCCAAAATTCAGCGGTTCCCCAACTCAGCCCAGAAAGCAGGTAGAACAACTTTTTTGGTGTCTTTCAGATGCCTACCGGAGCAATGTAAAAAGTACCAGGAGAACTCCTGTCTGGCACCTTCCCCGGTGGAGTTGTGCAGGGGGTGTGTTTGGAACATTTTGTCACCGGCCGAGTCCAAAATTCAGCTGTTCCCCATCTCAGCCCAGAAAGCAGGTAGAACAACTTTTGTAGTGTCTTTCAGATGCCTACCGGAGCAATGTAAAAACTACCAGGAGAACTCCTGTCTGGCACCTTCCCCGGTGGAGTTGTGCAGGGGGTGTGTTTGGAACATTTTGTCACCAGCCGACTCCAAAATTCAGCGGTTCCCCATCTCAGCCCAGAAAGCAGGTAGAACAACTTTTGTGGTGCCTTTCAAATGCCTACCAAGGTAGTGTAAAAACTACCAAGAGAACTCCTGTCTGGCACCTTCCCCGGTGGAGTTGTGCAGGGGGTGTGTTTGGAACATTTTGTCACCGGCCGAGTCCAAAATTCAGCGGTTCCCCATCTCAGCCCAGAAAGCAGGTAGAACAACTTTTGTGGTGTCTTTCAGCTGCCTACCGGAGCAATGTAAAAACTACCAGCAGAGCTCGTCCCTGGCACCTTCGCTAGTGGAGTTGTGCATGGGGTGTGTTTGGAACATTTTGTCACCGGCCGACTCCAAAATTCAGCGGTTCCCCATCTCAGCCCAGAAAGCAGGTAGAACAACTTTTGTGGTGTCTTTCAGATGCCTACCGGAGCAATGTAAAAACTACCAGGAGAACTCCTGTCTGGCACCTTCCCCGGTGGAGTTGTGCAGGGGGTGTGTTTGGAACATTTTGTCACCAGCCGAGTCCAAAATTCAGCGGTTCCCCATCTCAGCCCAGAAAGCAGGTAGAACAACTTTTGTAGTGTCTTTCAGATGCCTACTGGAGCAATGTAAAAACTACCAGGAGAACTCCTGTCTGGCACCTTCCCCGGTGGAGTTGTGCATGGGGTGTGTTTGGAACATTTTGTCACCAGCCGACTCCAAAATTCAGCGTTTCCCCATCTCAGCCCAGAAAGCAGGTAGAACAACTTTTGTGGTGTCTTTCAGATGCCTACCAAGGTAGTGTAAAAACTATCAAGAGAACGCTTGTCTGGCACATTTCCCGGTGGAGTTGTGCATGGGGTGTCTTTGGAACATTTTGTCACCGGCCGAGTCCAAAATTCAGCGATTCCCCATCTCAGCCCAGAAAGCAGATAGAACAACTTTTGTGGTGTCTTTCAGATACCTACCGGAGCAATGTAAAAACTACCAGGAGAACTCCTGTCTGGCACCTTCCCCGGTGGAGTTGTGCAGGGGGTGTGTTTGGAACATTTTGTCACCAGCCGACTCCAAAATTCAGCGATTCCCCATCTCAGCCCAGAAAGCAGGTAGAACAACTTTTGTGGTGCCTTTCAGCTGCCTACCAAGGTAGTGTAAAAACTATTAAGAGAACTCCTGTCTGGCACCTTCCCCGGTGGAGTTGTGCATGGGGTGTGTTTGGAACATTTTGTCACCGGCCGAGTCCAAAATTCAGCGGTTCCCCATCTCAGCCCAGAAAGCAGGTAGAACAACTTTTGTGGTGTCTTTCAGCTGCCTACCGGAGCAATGTAAAAACTACCAGGAGAACTCCTGTCTGGCACCTTCCCCGGTGGAGTTGTGCATGGGGTGTGTTTGGAACATTTTGTCACCAGCCGAGTCCAAAAATTCAGCGGTTCCCCATCTCAGCCCAGAAAGCAGGTAGAACAACTTTTGTGGTGTCTTTCAGCTGCCTACCAAGGTAGTGTAAAAACTACCAAGAGAACTCCTGCCTGGCACCTTCCCCGGTGGAGTTGTGCATGGGGTGTGTTTGGAACATTTTGTCACCAGCCGAGTCCAAAATTCAGCGGTTCCCCATCTCAGCCCAGAAAGCAGGTAGAACAACTTTTGTGGTGCCTTTCAGGTGCCTACCAATGTAGTGTAAAAACTACTAAGAGAACTCCTGTCTGGCACCTTCCCCGGTGGAGTTGTGCATGGGGTGTCTTTGGAACATTTTGTCACCGGCCGAGTCCAAAATTCAGCGGTTCCCCATCTCAGCCCAGAAAGCAGGTAGAACAACTTTTGTGGTGTCTTTCAGATGCCTACCGGAGCAATGTAAAAACTACCAACAGAGCTCGTCCCTGGCACCTTCGCTAGTGGAGTTGTGCATGGGGTGTGTTTGGAACATTTTGTCACCGGCCGACTCCAAAATTCAGCGATTCCCCATCTCAGCCCAGAAAGCAGGTAGAACAACTTTTGTGGTGTCTTTCAGATGCCTACCGGAGCAATTTAAAAACTACCAGGAGAACTCCTGTCTGGCACCTTCCCCGGTGGAGTTGTGCAGGGGGTGTGTTTGGAACATTTTGTCACCAGCCGAGTCCAAAATTCAGCGTTTCCCCATCTCAGCCCAGAAAGCAGGTAGAACAACTTTTGTGGTGCCTTTCAGATGCCTACCAAGGTAGTGTAAAAACTATTAAGAGAACTCCTGTCTGGCACCTTCCCCGGTGGAGTTGTGCAGGGGGTGTGTTTGGAACATTTTGTCACCGGCCGAGTCCAAAATTCAGCGGTTCCCCATCTCAGCCCAGAAAGCAGGTAGAACAACTTTTGTGGTGTCTTTCAGCTGCCTACCGGAGCAATGTAAAAACTACCAGGAGAACTCCTGTCTGGCACCTTCCCCGGTGGAGTTGTGCATGGGGTGTGTTTGGAACATTTTGTCACCAGCCGAGTCCAAAAATTCAGCGGTTCCCCATCTCAGCCCAGAAAGCAGGTAGAACAACTTTTGTGGTGTCTTTCAGCTGCCTACCAAGGTAGTGTAAAAACTACCAAGAGAACTCCTGCCTGGCACCTTCCCCGGTGGAGTTGTGCATGGGGTGTGTTTGGAACATTTTGTCACCAGCCGAGTCCAAAATTCAGCGGTTCCCCATCTCAGCCCAGAAAGCAGGTAGAACAACTTTTGTGGTGCCTTTCAGGTGCCTACCAATGTAGTGTAAAAACTACTAAGAGAACTCCTGTCTGGCACCTTCCCCGGTGGAGTTGTGCATGGGGTGTCTTTGGAACATTTTGTCACCGGCCGAGTCCAAAATTCAGCGGTTCCCCATCTCAGCCCAGAAAGCAGGTAGAACAACTTTTGTGGTGTCTTTCAGATGCCTACCGGAGCAATGTAAAAACTACCAACAGAGCTCGTCCCTGGCACCTTCGCTAGTGGAGTTGTGCATGGGGTGTGTTTGGAACATTTTGTCACCGGCCGACTCCAAAATTCAGCGATTCCCCATCTCAGCCCAGAAAGCAGGTAGAACAACTTTTGTGGTGTCTTTCAGATGCCTACCGGAGCAATTTAAAAACTACCAGGAGAACTCCTGTCTGGCACCTTCCCCGGTGGAGTTGTGCAGGGGGTGTGTTTGGAACATTTTGTCACCAGCCGAGTCCAAAATTCAGCGGTTCCCCATCTCAGCCCAGAAAGCAGGTAGAACAACTTTTGTAGTGTCTTTCAGATGCCTACCGGAGCAATGTAAAAACTACCAGGAGAACTCCTGTCTGGCACCTTCCCCGGTGGAGTTGTGCAGGGGGTGTGTTTGGAACATTTTGTCACCAGCCGACTCCAAAATTCAGCGTTTCCCCATCTCAGCCCAGAAAGCAGGTAGAACAACTTTTGTGGTGCCTTTCAGATGCCTACCAAGGTAGTGTAAAAACTATTAAGAGAACTCCTGTCTGGCACCTTCCCCGGTGGAGTTGTGCATGGGGTGTGTTTGGAACATTTTGTCACCAGCCGACTCCAAAATTCAGCGGTTCCCCATCTCAGCCCAGAAAGCAGGTAGAACAACTTTTGTGGTGTCTTTCAGATGCCTACCGGAGCAATGTAAAAACTACCAGGAGAACTCCTGTCTGGCACCTTCCCCGGTGGAGTTGTGCATGGGGTGTGTTCGGAACATTTTGTCACCAGCCGAGTCCAAAAATTCAGCGGTTCCCCATCTCAGCCCAGAAAGCAGGTAGAACAACTTTTGTGGTGTCTTTCAGCTGCCTACCAAGGTAGTGTAAAAACTACCAAGAGAACTCCTGCCTGGCACCTTCCCCGGTGGAGTTGTGCATGGGGTGTGTTTGGAACATTTTGTCACCGGCCGAGTCCAAAATTCAGCGGTTCCCCATCTCAGCCCAGAAAGCAGGTAGAACAACTTTTGTGGTGCCTTTCAGGTGCCTACCAATGTAGTGTAAAAACTACTAAGAGAACTCCTGTCTGGCACCTTCCCCGGTGGAGTTGTGCATGGGGTGTCTTTGGAACATTTTGTCACCGGCCGAGTCCAAAATTCAGCGGTTCCCCATCTCAGCCTAGAAAGCAGGTAGAACAACTTTTGTGGTGTCTTTCAGATGCCTACCGGAGCAATGTAAAAACTACCAGGAGAACTCCTGTCTGGCACCTTCCCCGGTGGAGTTGTGCATGGGGTGTGTTCGGAACATTTTGTCACCAGCCGAGTCCAAAAATTCAGCGGTTCCCCATCTCAGCCCAGAAAGCAGGTAGAACAACTTTTGTGGTGTCTTTCAGCTGCCTACCAAGGTAGTGTAAAAACTACCAAGAGAACTCCTGCCTGGCACCTTCCCCGGTGGAGTTGTGCATGGGGTGTGTTTGGAACATTTTGTCACTGGCCGAGTCCAAAATTCAGCGGTTCCCCATCTCAGCCCAGAAAGCAGGTAGAACAACTTTTGTGGTGCCTTTCAAATGCCTACCAAGGTAGTGTAAAAACTACCAAGAGAACTCCTGCCTGGCACCTTCCCCGGTGGAGTTGTGCATGGGGTGTCTTTGGAACATTTTGTCACCGGCCGAGTCCAAAATTCAGCGATTCCCCATCTCAGGCCAGAAAGCAGGTAGAACAACTTTTGTGGTGTCCTTTTGATGCCTACCGGAGCAATGTAAAAACTACCAACAGAGCTCGTCCCTGGCACCTTCGCTAGTGGAGTTGTGCATGGGGTGTGTTTGGAACATTTTGTCACCAGCAGAGTCCAAAATTCAGCGGTTCCCCATCTCAGCCCAGAAAGCAGGTAGAACAACTTTTGTGGTGCCTTTCAGCTGCCTACCAAGGTAGTGTAAAAACTACTAAGAGAACTCCTGTCTGGAACCTTCCCCGGTGGAGTTGTGCAGGGGGTGTGTTTGGAACATTTTGTCACCGGCCGACTCCAAAATTCAGCGATTCCCCATCTCAGCCCAGAAAGCAGGTAGAACAACTTTTGTGGTGCCTTTCAGCTGCCTACCAAGGTAGTGTAAAAACTATTAAGAGAACTCCTGTCTGGCACCTTCCCCGGTGGAGTTGTGCATGGGGTGTGTTTGGAACATTTTGTCACCGGCCGAGTCCAAAATTCAGCGGTTCCCCATCTCAGCCCAGAAAGCAGGTAGAACAACTTTTGTGGTGTCTTTCAGCTGCCTACCGGAGCAATGTAAAAACTACCAGGAGAACTCCTGTCTGGCACCTTCCCCGGTGGAGTTGTGCATGGGGTGTGTTTGGAACATTTTGTCACCAGCCGAGTCCAAAAATTCAGCGGTTCCCCATCTCAGCCCAGAAAGCAGGTAGAACAACTTTTGTGGTGTCTTTCAGCTGCCTACCAAGGTAGTGTAAAAACTACCAAGAGAACTCCTGCCTGGCACCTTCCCCGGTGGAGTTGTGCATGGGGTGTGTTTGGAACATTTTGTCACCAGCCGAGTCCAAAATTCAGCGGTTCCCCATCTCAGCCCAGAAAGCAGGTAGAACAACTTTTGTGGTGCCTTTCAGGTGCCTACCAATGTAGTGTAAAAACTACTAAGAGAACTCCTGTCTGGCACCTTCCCCGGTGGAGTTGTGCATGGGGTGTCTTTGGAACATTTTGTCACCGGCCGAGTCCAAAATTCAGCGGTTCCCCATCTCAGCCCAGAAAGCAGGTAGAACAACTTTTGTGGTGTCTTTCAGATGCCTACCGGAGCAATGTAAAAACTACCAACAGAGCTCGTCCCTGGCACCTTCGCTAGTGGAGTTGTGCATGGGGTGTGTTTGGAACATTTTGTCACCGGCCGAGTCCAAAATTCAGCGGTTCCCCATCTCAGCCCAGAAAGCAGGTAGAACAACTTTTGTGGTGCCTTTCAAATGCCTACCAAGGTAGTGTAAAAACTACCAAGAGAACTCCTGCCTGGCACCTTCCCCGGTGGAGTTGTGCATGGGGTGTGTTTGGAACATTTTGTCACCGGCCGAGTCCAAAATTCAGCGGTTCCCCATCTCAGCCCAGAAAGCAGGTAGAACAACTTTTGTGGTGCCTTTCAGGTGCCTACCAAGGTAGTGTAAAAACTACCAGGAGAACTCCTGTCTGGCACCTTCGCTAGTGGAGTTGTGCATGGGGTGTGTTTGGAACATTTTGTCACCGGCCGACTCCAAAATTCAGCGGTTCCCCATCTCAGCCCAGAAAGCAGGTAGAACAACTTTTGTGGTGTCTTTCAGATGCCTAGCGGAGCAATGTAAAAACTACCAGGAGAACTCCTGTCTGGCACCTTCCCCGGTGGAGTTGTGCATGGGGTGTCTTTGGAACATTTTGTCACCGGCCGAGTCCAAAATTCAGCGATTCCCCATCTCAGCCCAGAAAGCAGGTAGAACAACTTTTGTGGTGCCTTTCAGGTGCCTACCAAGGTAGTGTAAAAACTACCAAGAGAACTCCTGCCTGGCACCTTCCCCGGTGGAGTTGTGCATGGGGTGTGTTTGGAACATTTTGTCACCGGCCGAGTCCAAAATTCAGCGATTCCCCATCTCAGCCCAGAAAGCAGGTAGAACAACTTTTGTGCTGCCTTTCAGCTCCCTACCAAGGTAGTGTAAAATCTACCAGGAGAACTCCTGTCTGGCACCTTCCCCGGTGGAGTTGTGCAGGGGGTGTGTTTGGAACATTTTGTCACCAGCCGAGTCCAAAATTCAGCGGTTCCCCATCTCAGCCCAGAAAGCAGGTAGAACAACTTTTGTGGTGTCTTTCAGATGCCTACCGGAGCAATGTAAAAACTACCAGGAGAACTCCTGTCTGGCACCTTCCCCGGTGGAGTTGTGCAGGGGGTGTGTTTGGAACATTTTGTCACCAGCCGAGTCCAAAATTCAGCGTTTCCCCATCTCAGCCCAGAAAGCAGGTAGAACAAGTTTTGTGGTGTCTTTTAGATGCCTACCAAGGTAGTGTAAAAACTACCAGGAGAACTCCTGTCTGGCACCTTCCCCGGTGGAGTTGTGCATGGGGTGTCTTTGGAACATTTTTTCACCAGCCGAGTCCAAAATTCAGCGATTCCCCATCTCAGCCCAGAAAGCAGGTAGAACAACTTTTGTGGTGTCTTTCAGATGCCTACCGGAGCAATGTAAAAACTACCAGGAGAACTCCCGTCTGGCACCTTCCCCGGTGGAGTTGTGCATGGGGTGTGTTTGGAACATTTTGTCACCAGCCGACTCCAAAATTCAGCGGTTCCCCAACTCAGCCCAGAAAGCAGGTAGAACAACTTTTTTGGTGTCTTTCAGATGCCTACCGGAGCAATGTAAAAAGTACCAGGAGAACTCCTGTCTGGCACCTTCCCCGGTGGAGTTGTGCAGGGGGTGTGTTTGGAACATTTTGTCACCGGCCGAGTCCAAAATTCAGCTGTTCCCCATCTCAGCCCAGAAAGCAGGTAGAACAACTTTTGTAGTGTCTTTCAGATGCCTACCGGAGCAATGTAAAAACTACCAGGAGAACTCCTGTCTGGCACCTTCCCCGGTGGAGTTGTGCAGGGGGTGTGTTTGGAACATTTTGTCACCAGCCGACTCCAAAATTCAGCGGTTCCCCATCTCAGCCCAGAAAGCAGGTAGAACAACTTTTGTGGTGCCTTTCAAATGCCTACCAAGGTAGTGTAAAAACTACCAAGAGAACTCCTGTCTGGCACCTTCCCCGGTGGAGTTGTGCAGGGGGTGTGTTTGGAACATTTTGTCACCGGCCGAGTCCAAAATTCAGCGGTTCCCCATCTCAGCCCAGAAAGCAGGTAGAACAACTTTTGTGGTGTCTTTCAGCTGCCTACCGGAGCAATGTAAAAACTACCAGCAGAGCTCGTCCCTGGCACCTTCGCTAGTGGAGTTGTGCATGGGGTGTGTTTGGAACATTTTGTCACCGGCCGACTCCAAAATTCAGCGGTTCCCCATCTCAGCCCAGAAAGCAGGTAGAACAACTTTTGTGGTGTCTTTCAGATGCCTACCGGAGCAATGTAAAAACTACCAGGAGAACTCCTGTCTGGCACCTTCCCCGGTGGAGTTGTGCAGGGGGTGTGTTTGGAACATTTTGTCACCAGCCGAGTCCAAAATTCAGCGGTTCCCCATCTCAGCCCAGAAAGCAGGTAGAACAACTTTTGTAGTGTCTTTCAGATGCCTACTGGAGCAATGTAAAAACTACCAGGAGAACTCCTGTCTGGCACCTTCCCCGGTGGAGTTGTGCATGGGGTGTGTTTGGAACATTTTGTCACCAGCCGACTCCAAAATTCAGCGTTTCCCCATCTCAGCCCAGAAAGCAGGTAGAACAACTTTTGTGGTGTCTTTCAGATGCCTACCAAGGTAGTGTAAAAACTATCAAGAGAACGCTTGTCTGGCACCTTCCCCGGTGGAGTTGTGCATGGGGTGTCTTTGGAACATTTTGTCACCGGCCGAGTCCAAAATTCAGCGATTCCCCATCTCAGCCCAGAAAGCAGATAGAACAACTTTTGTGGTGTCTTTCAGATACCTACCGGAGCAATGTAAAAACTACCAGGAGAACTCCTGTCTGGCACCTTCCCCGGTGGAGTTGTGCAGGGGGTGTGTTTGGAACATTTTGTCACCAGCCGACTCCAAAATTCAGCGATTCCCCATCTCAGCCCAGAAAGCAGGTAGAACAACTTTTGTGGTGCCTTTCAGCTGCCTACCAAGGTAGTGTAAAAACTATTAAGAGAACTCCTGTCTGGCACCTTCCCCGGTGGAGTTGTGCATGGGGTGTGTTTGGAACATTTTGTCACCGGCCGAGTCCAAAATTCAGCGGTTCCCCATCTCAGCCCAGAAAGCAGGTAGAACAACTTTTGTGGTGTCTTTCAGCTGCCTACCGGAGCAATGTAAAAACTACCAGGAGAACTCCTGTCTGGCACCTTCCCCGGTGGAGTTGTGCATGGGGTGTGTTTGGAACATTTTGTCACCAGCCGAGTCCAAAAATTCAGCGGTTCCCCATCTCAGCCCAGAAAGCAGGTAGAACAACTTTTGTGGTGTCTTTCAGCTGCCTACCAAGGTAGTGTAAAAACTACCAAGAGAACTCCTGCCTGGCACCTTCCCCGGTGGAGTTGTGCATGGGGTGTGTTTGGAACATTTTGTCACCAGCCGAGTCCAAAATTCAGCGGTTCCCCATCTCAGCCCAGAAAGCAGGTAGAACAACTTTTGTGGTGCCTTTCAGGTGCCTACCAATGTAGTGTAAAAACTACTAAGAGAACTCCTGTCTGGCACCTTCCCCGGTGGAGTTGTGCATGGGGTGTCTTTGGAACATTTTGTCACCGGCCGAGTCCAAAATTCAGCGGTTCCCCATCTCAGCCCAGAAAGCAGGTAGAACAACTTTTGTGGTGTCTTTCAGATGCCTACCGGAGCAATGTAAAAACTACCAACAGAGCTCGTCCCTGGCACCTTCGCTAGTGGAGTTGTGCATGGGGTGTGTTTGGAACATTTTGTCACCGGCCGACTCCAAAATTCAGCGATTCCCCATCTCAGCCCAGAAAGCAGGTAGAACAACTTTTGTGGTGTCTTTCAGATGCCTACCGGAGCAATTTAAAAACTACCAGGAGAACTCCTGTCTGGCACCTTCCCCGGTGGAGTTGTGCAGGGGGTGTGTTTGGAACATTTTGTCACCAGCCGAGTCCAAAATTCAGCGGTTCCCCATCTCAGCCCAGAAAGCAGGTAGAACAACTTTTGTAGTGTCTTTCAGATGCCTACCGGAGCAATGTAAAAACTACCAGGAGAACTCCTGTCTGGCACCTTCCCCGGTGGAGTTGTGCAGGGGGTGTGTTTGGAACATTTTGTCACCAGCCGACTCCAAAATTCAGCGTTTCCCCATCTCAGCCCAGAAAGCAGGTAGAACAACTTTTGTGGTGCCTTTCAGATGCCTACCAAGGTAGTGTAAAAACTATTAAGAGAACTCCTGTCTGGCACCTTCCCCGGTGGAGTTGTGCAGGGGGTGTGTTTGGAACATTTTGTCACCGGCCGAGTCCAAAATTCAGCGGTTCCCCATCTCAGCCCAGAAAGCAGGTAGAACAACTTTTGTGGTGTCTTTCAGCTGCCTACCGGAGCAATGTAAAAACTACCAGGAGAACTCCTGTCTGGCACCTTCCCCGGTGGAGTTGTGCATGGGGTGTGTTTGGAACATTTTGTCACCAGCCGAGTCCAAAAATTCAGCGGTTCCCCATCTCAGCCCAGAAAGCAGGTAGAACAACTTTTGTGGTGTCTTTCAGCTGCCTACCAAGGTAGTGTAAAAACTACCAAGAGAACTCCTGCCTGGCACCTTCCCCGGTGGAGTTGTGCATGGGGTGTGTTTGGAACATTTTGTCACCAGCCGAGTCCAAAATTCAGCGGTTCCCCATCTCAGCCCAGAAAGCAGGTAGAACAACTTTTGTGGTGCCTTTCAGGTGCCTACCAATGTAGTGTAAAAACTACTAAGAGAACTCCTGTCTGGCACCTTCCCCGGTGGAGTTGTGCATGGGGTGTCTTTGGAACATTTTGTCACCGGCCGAGTCCAAAATTCAGCGGTTCCCCATCTCAGCCCAGAAAGCAGGTAGAACAACTTTTGTGGTGTCTTTCAGATGCCTACCGGAGCAATGTAAAAACTACCAACAGAGCTCGTCCCTGGCACCTTCGCTAGTGGAGTTGTGCATGGGGTGTGTTTGGAACATTTTGTCACCGGCCGACTCCAAAATTCAGCGATTCCCCATCTCAGCCCAGAAAGCAGGTAGAACAACTTTTGTGGTGTCTTTCAGATGCCTACCGGAGCAATTTAAAAACTACCAGGAGAACTCCTGTCTGGCACCTTCCCCGGTGGAGTTGTGCAGGGGGTGTGTTTGGAACATTTTGTCACCAGCCGAGTCCAAAATTCAGCGGTTCCCCATCTCAGCCCAGAAAGCAGGTAGAACAACTTTTGTAGTGTCTTTCAGATGCCTACCGGAGCAATGTAAAAACTACCAGGAGAACTCCTGTCTGGCACCTTCCCCGGTGGAGTTGTGCAGGGGGTGTGTTTGGAACATTTTGTCACCAGCCGACTCCAAAATTCAGCGTTTCCCCATCTCAGCCCAGAAAGCAGGTAGAACAACTTTTGTGGTGCCTTTCAGATGCCTACCAAGGTAGTGTAAAAACTATTAAGAGAACTCCTGTCTGGCACCTTCCCCGGTGGAGTTGTGCATGGGGTGTGTTTGGAACATTTTGTCACCAGCCGACTCCAAAATTCAGCGGTTCCCCATCTCAGCCCAGAAAGCAGGTAGAACAACTTTTGTGGTGTCTTTCAGATGCCTACCGGAGCAATGTAAAAACTACCAGGAGAACTCCTGTCTGGCACCTTCCCCGGTGGAGTTGTGCATGGGGTGTGTTCGGAACATTTTGTCACCAGCCGAGTCCAAAAATTCAGCGGTTCCCCATCTCAGCCCAGAAAGCAGGTAGAACAACTTTTGTGGTGTCTTTCAGCTGCCTACCAAGGTAGTGTAAAAACTACCAAGAGAACTCCTGCCTGGCACCTTCCCCGGTGGAGTTGTGCATGGGGTGTGTTTGGAACATTTTGTCACCGGCCGAGTCCAAAATTCAGCGGTTCCCCATCTCAGCCCAGAAAGCAGGTAGAACAACTTTTGTGGTGCCTTTCAGGTGCCTACCAATGTAGTGTAAAAACTACTAAGAGAACTCCTGTCTGGCACCTTCCCCGGTGGAGTTGTGCATGGGGTGTCTTTGGAACATTTTGTCACCGGCCGAGTCCAAAATTCAGCGGTTCCCCATCTCAGCCTAGAAAGCAGGTAGAACAACTTTTGTGGTGTCTTTCAGATGCCTACCGGAGCAATGTAAAAACTACCAGGAGAACTCCTGTCTGGCACCTTCCCCGGTGGAGTTGTGCATGGGGTGTGTTCGGAACATTTTGTCACCAGCCGAGTCCAAAAATTCAGCGGTTCCCCATCTCAGCCCAGAAAGCAGGTAGAACAACTTTTGTGGTGTCTTTCAGCTGCCTACCAAGGTAGTGTAAAAACTACCAAGAGAACTCCTGCCTGGCACCTTCCCCGGTGGAGTTGTGCATGGGGTGTGTTTGGAACATTTTGTCACTGGCCGAGTCCAAAATTCAGCGGTTCCCCATCTCAGCCCAGAAAGCAGGTAGAACAACTTTTGTGGTGCCTTTCAAATGCCTACCAAGGTAGTGTAAAAACTACCAAGAGAACTCCTGCCTGGCACCTTCCCCGGTGGAGTTGTGCATGGGGTGTCTTTGGAACATTTTGTCACCGGCCGAGTCCAAAATTCAGCGATTCCCCATCTCAGGCCAGAAAGCAGGTAGAACAACTTTTGTGGTGTCCTTTTGATGCCTACCGGAGCAATGTAAAAACTACCAACAGAGCTCGTCCCTGGCACCTTCGCTAGTGGAGTTGTGCATGGGGTGTGTTTGGAACATTTTGTCACCAGCAGAGTCCAAAATTCAGCGGTTCCCCATCTCAGCCCAGAAAGCAGGTAGAACAACTTTTGTGGTGCCTTTCAGCTGCCTACCAAGGTAGTGTAAAAACTACTAAGAGAACTCCTGTCTGGAACCTTCCCCGGTGGAGTTGTGCAGGGGGTGTGTTTGGAACATTTTGTCACCGGCCGACTCCAAAATTCAGCGATTCCCCATCTCAGCCCAGAAAGCAGGTAGAACAACTTTTGTGGTGTCTTTCAGATGCCTACCGGAGCAATTTAAAAACTACCAGGAGAACTCCTGTCTGGCACCTTCCCCGGTGGAGTTGTGCAGGGGGTGTGTTTGGAATATTTTGTCACCAGCCGAGTCCAAAATTCAGCGGTTCCCCATCTCAGCCCAGAAAGCAGGTAGAACAACTTTTGTGGTGTCTTTCAGATGCCTACCGGAGCAATGTAAAAACTACCAGGAGAACTCCTGTCTGGCACCTTCCCCGGTGGAGTTGTGCATGGGGTGTGTTTGGAACATTTTGTCACCGGCCGACTCCAAAATTCAGCGTTTCCCCATCTCAGCCCAGAAAGCAGGTAGAACAACTTTTGTGGTGTCTTTCAGATGCCTACCAAGGTAGTGTAAAAACTATCAAGAGAACGCTTGTCTGGCACCTTCCCCGGTGGAGTTGTGCATGGGGTGTCTTTGGAACATTTTGTCACCGGCCGAGTCCAAAATTCAGCGATTCCCCATCTCAGCCCAGAAAGCAGATAGAACAACTTTTGTGGTGTCTTTCAGATGCCTAGTGGAGCAATGTAAAAACTACCAGGAGAACTCCTGTCTGGCACCTTCCCCGGTGGAGTTGTGCAGGGGGTGTGTTTGGAACATTTTGTCACCAGCCGACTCCAAAATTCAGCGATTCCCCATCTCAGCCCAGAAAGCAGGTAGAACAACTTTTGTGGTGTCTTTCAGATGCCTACCGGAGCAATGTAAAAACTACCAGGAGAACTCCTGTCTGGCACCTTCCCCGGTGGAGTTGTGCATGGGGTGTGTTCGGAACATTTTGTCACCAGCCGAGTCCAAAAATTCAGCGGTTCCCCATCTCAGCCCAGAAAGCAGGTAGAACAACTTTTGTGGTGTCTTTCAGCTGCCTACCAAGGTAGTGTAAAAACTACCAAGGGAACTCCTGCCTGGCACCTTCCCCGGTGGAGTTGTGCATGGGGTGTGTTTGGAACATTTTGTCACCGGCCGAGTCCAAAATTCAGCGGTTCCCCATCTCAGCCCAGAAAGCAGGTAGAACAACTTTTGTGGTGTCTTTCAGATGCCTACCGGAGCAATGTAAAAACTACCAGGAGAACTCCTGTCTGGCACCTTCCCCGGTGGAGTTGTGCATGGGGTGTGTTCGGAACATTTTGTCACCAGCCGAGTCCAAAAATTCAGCGGTTCCCCATCTCAGCCCAGAAAGCAGGTAGAACAACTTTTGTGGTGTCTTTCAGCTGCCTACCAAGGTAGTGTAAAAACTACCAAGAGAACTCCTGCCTGGCACCTTCCCCGGTGGAGTTGTGCATGGGGTGTGTTTGGAACATTTTGTCACTGGCCGAGTCCAAAATTCAGCGGTTCCCCATCTCAGCCCAGAAAGCAGGTAGAACAACTTTTGTGGTGCCTTTCAAATGCCTACCAAGGTAGTGTAAAAACTACCAAGAGAACTCCTGCCTGGCACCTTCCCCGGTGGAGTTGTGCATGGGGTGTCTTTGGAACATTTTGTCACCGGCCGAGTCCAAAATTCAGCGATTCCCCATCTCAGGCCAGAAAGCAGGTAGAACAACTTTTGTGGTGTCCTTTTGATGCCTACCGGAGCAATGTAAAAACTACCAACAGAGCTCGTCCCTGGCACCTTCGCTAGTGGAGTTGTGCATGGGGTGTGTTTGGAACATTTTGTCACCAGCAGAGTCCAAAATTCAGCGGTTCCCCATCTCAGCCCAGAAAGCAGGTAGAACAACTTTTGTGGTGCCTTTCAGCTGCCTACCAAGGTAGTGTAAAAACTACTAAGAGAACTCCTGTCTGGAACCTTCCCCGGTGGAGTTGTGCAGGGGGTGTGTTTGGAACATTTTGTCACCGGCCGACTCCAAAATTCAGCGATTCCCCATCTCAGCCCAGAAAGCAGGTAGAACAACTTTTGTGGTGTCTTTCAGATGCCTACCGGAGCAATTTAAAAACTACCAGGAGAACTCCTGTCTGGCACCTTCCCCGGTGGAGTTGTGCAGGGGGTGTGTTTGGAATATTTTGTCACCAGCCGAGTCCAAAATTCAGCGGTTCCCCATCTCAGCCCAGAAAGCAGGTAGAACAACTTTTGTGGTGTCTTTCAGATGCCTACCGGAGCAATGTAAAAACTACCAGGAGAACTCCTGTCTGGCACCTTCCCCGGTGGAGTTGTGCATGGGGTGTGTTTGGAACATTTTGTCACCGGCCGACTCCAAAATTCAGCGTTTCCCCATCTCAGCCCAGAAAGCAGGTAGAACAACTTTTGTGGTGTCTTTCAGATGCCTACCAAGGTAGTGTAAAAACTATCAAGAGAACGCTTGTCTGGCACCTTCCCCGGTGGAGTTGTGCATGGGGTGTCTTTGGAACATTTTGTCACCGGCCGAGTCCAAAATTCAGCGATTCCCCATCTCAGCCCAGAAAGCAGATAGAACAACTTTTGTGGTGTCTTTCAGATGCCTACCAGAGCAATGTAAAAACTACCAGGAGAACTCCTGTCTGGCACCTTCCCCGGTGGAGTTGTGCAGGGGGTGTGTTTGGAACATTTTGTCACCAGCCGACTCCAAAATTCAGCGATTCCCCATCTCAGCCCAGAAAGCAGGTAGAACAACTTTTGTGGTGTCTTTCAGATGCCTACCGGAGCAATGTAAAAACTACCAGGAGAACTCCTGTCTGGCACCTTCCCCGGTGGAGTTGTGCATGGGGTGTGTTCGGAACATTTTGTCACCAGCCGAGTCCAAAAATTCAGCGGTTCCCCATCTCAGCCCAGAAAGCAGGTAGAACAACTTTTGTGGTGCCTTTCAGGTGCCTACCAATGTAGTGTAAAAACTACTAAGAGAACTCCTGTCTGGCACCTTCCCCGGTGGAGTTGTGCATGGGGTGTCTTTGGAACATTTTGTCACCGGCCGAGTCCAAAATTCAGCGGTTCCCCATCTCAGCCTAGAAAGCAGGTAGAACAACTTTTGTGGTGTCTTTCAGATGCCTACCGGAGCAATGTAAAAACTACCAGGAGAACTCCTGTCTGGCACCTTCCCCGGTGGAGTTGTGCATGGGGTGTGTTCGGAACATTTTGTCACCAGCCGAGTCCAAAAATTCAGCGGTTCCCCATCTCAGCCCAGAAAGCAGGTAGAACAACTTTTGTGGTGTCTTTCAGCTGCCTACCAAGGTAGTGTAAAAACTACCAAGAGAACTCCTGCCTGGCACCTTCCCCGGTGGAGTTGTGCATGGGGTGTGTTTGGAACATTTTGTCACTGGCCGAGTCCAAAATTCAGCGGTTCCCCATCTCAGCCCAGAAAGCAGGTAGAACAACTTTTGTGGTGCCTTTCAAATGCCTACCAAGGTAGTGTAAAAACTACCAAGAGAACTCCTGCCTGGCACCTTCCCCGGTGGAGTTGTGCATGGGGTGTCTTTGGAACATTTTGTCACCGGCCGAGTCCAAAATTCAGCGATTCCCCATCTCAGGCCAGAAAGCAGGTAGAACAACTTTTGTGGTGTCCTTTTGATGCCTACCGGAGCAATGTAAAAACTACCAACAGAGCTCGTCCCTGGCACCTTCGCTAGTGGAGTTGTGCATGGGGTGTGTTTGGAACATTTTGTCACCAGCAG
The DNA here is from genome assembly GCF_023634085.1 of Falco cherrug. Classification (NCBI taxonomy): domain Eukaryota; kingdom Metazoa; phylum Chordata; class Aves; order Falconiformes; family Falconidae; genus Falco; species Falco cherrug. Next base: position 98,577 of record NW_026599369.1, on the reverse strand, counting down.
AGTCCAAAATTCAGCGGTTCCCCATCTCAGCCCAGAAAGCAGGTAGAACAACTTTTGTGGTGCCTTTCAGCTGCCTACCAAGGTAGTGTAAAAACTACTAAGAGAACTCCTGTCTGGAACCTTCCCCGGTGGAGTTGTGCAGGGGGTGTGTTTGGAACATTTTGTCACCGGCCGACTCCAAAATTCAGCGATTCCCCATCTCAGCCCAGAAAGCAGGTAGAACAACTTTTGTGGTGTCTTTCAGATGCCTACCGGAGCAATTTAAAAACTACCAGGAGAACTCCTGTCTGGCACCTTCCCCGGTGGAGTTGTGCATGGGGTGTGTTTGGAATATTTTGTCACCAGCCGAGTCCAAAATTCAGCGGTTCCCCATCTCAGCCCAGAAAGCAGGTAGAACAACTTTTGTGGTGTCTTTCAGATGCCTACCGGAGCAATGTAAAAACTACCAGGAGAACTCCTGTCTGGCACCTTCCCCGGTGGAGTTGTGCATGGGGTGTGTTTGGAACATTTTGTCACCGGCCGACTCCAAAATTCAGCGTTTCCCCATCTCAGCCCAGAAAGCAGGTAGAACAACTTTTGTGGTGTCTTTCAGATGCCTACCAAGGTAGTGTAAAAACTATCAAGAGAACGCTTGTCTGGCACCTTCCCCGGTGGAGTTGTGCATGGGGTGTCTTTGGAACATTTTGTCACCGGCCGAGTCCAAAATTCAGCGATTCCCCATCTCAGCCCAGAAAGCAGATAGAACAACTTTTGTGGTGTCTTTCAGATGCCTAGTGGAGCAATGTAAAAACTACCAGGAGAACTCCTGTCTGGCACCTTCCCCGGTGGAGTTGTGCAGGGGGTGTGTTTGGAACATTTTGTCACCAGCCGACTCCAAAATTCAGCGATTCCCCATCTCAGCCCAGAAAGCAGGTAGAACAACTTTTGTGGTGTCTTTCAGATGCCTACCGGAGCAATGTAAAAACTACCAGGAGAACTCCTGTCTGGCACCTTCCCCGGTGGAGTTGTGCATGGGGTGTGTTCGGAACATTTTGTCACCAGCCGAGTCCAAAAATTCAGCGGTTCCCCATCTCAGCCCAGAAAGCAGGTAGAACAACTTTTGTGGTGTCTTTCAGCTGCCTACCAAGGTAGTGTAAAAACTACCAAGGGAACTCCTGCCTGGCACCTTCCCCGGTGGAGTTGTGCATGGGGTGTGTTTGGAACATTTTGTCACCGGCCGAGTCCAAAATTCAGCGGTTCCCCATCTCAGCCCAGAAAGCAGGTAGAACAACTTTTGTGGTGTCTTTCAGATGCCTACCGGAGCAATGTAAAAACTACCAGGAGAACTCCTGTCTGGCACCTTCCCCGGTGGAGTTGTGCATGGGGTGTGTTCGGAACATTTTGTCACCAGCCGAGTCCAAAAATTCAGCGGTTCCCCATCTCAGCCCAGAAAGCAGGTAGAACAACTTTTGTGGTGTCTTTCAGCTGCCTACCAAGGTAGTGTAAAAACTACCAAGAGAACTCCTGCCTGGCACCTTCCCCGGTGGAGTTGTGCATGGGGTGTGTTTGGAACATTTTGTCACTGGCCGAGTCCAAAATTCAGCGGTTCCCCATCTCAGCCCAGAAAGCAGGTAGAACAACTTTTGTGGTGCCTTTCAAATGCCTACCAAGGTAGTGTAAAAACTACCAAGAGAACTCCTGCCTGGCACCTTCCCCGGTGGAGTTGTGCATGGGGTGTCTTTGGAACATTTTGTCACCGGCCGAGTCCAAAATTCAGCGATTCCCCATCTCAGGCCAGAAAGCAGGTAGAACAACTTTTGTGGTGTCCTTTTGATGCCTACCGGAGCAATGTAAAAACTACCAACAGAGCTCGTCCCTGGCACCTTCGCTAGTGGAGTTGTGCATGGGGTGTGTTTGGAACATTTTGTCACCAGCAGAGTCCAAAATTCAGCGGTTCCCCATCTCAGCCCAGAAAGCAGGTAGAACAACTTTTGTGGTGCCTTTCAGCTGCCTACCAAGGTAGTGTAAAAACTACTAAGAGAACTCCTGTCTGGAACCTTCCCCGGTGGAGTTGTGCAGGGGGTGTGTTTGGAACATTTTGTCACCGGCCGACTCCAAAATTCAGCGATTCCCCATCTCAGCCCAGAAAGCAGGTAGAACAACTTTTGTGGTGTCTTTCAGATGCCTACCGGAGCAATTTAAAAACTACCAGGAGAACTCCTGTCTGGCACCTTCCCCGGTGGAGTTGTGCAGGGGGTGTGTTTGGAATATTTTGTCACCAGCCGAGTCCAAAATTCAGCGGTTCCCCATCTCAGCCCAGAAAGCAGGTAGAACAACTTTTGTGGTGTCTTTCAGATGCCTACCGGAGCAATGTAAAAACTACCAGGAGAACTCCTGTCTGGCACCTTCCCCGGTGGAGTTGTGCATGGGGTGTGTTTGGAACATTTTGTCACCGGCCGACTCCAAAATTCAGCGTTTCCCCATCTCAGCCCAGAAAGCAGGTAGAACAACTTTTGTGGTGTCTTTCAGATGCCTACCAAGGTAGTGTAAAAACTATCAAGAGAACGCTTGTCTGGCACCTTCCCCGGTGGAGTTGTGCATGGGGTGTCTTTGGAACATTTTGTCACCGGCCGAGTCCAAAATTCAGCGATTCCCCATCTCAGCCCAGAAAGCAGATAGAACAACTTTTGTGGTGTCTTTCAGATGCCTACCAGAGCAATGTAAAAACTACCAGGAGAACTCCTGTCTGGCACCTTCCCCGGTGGAGTTGTGCAGGGGGTGTGTTTGGAACATTTTGTCACCAGCCGACTCCAAAATTCAGCGATTCCCCATCTCAGCCCAGAAAGCAGGTAGAACAACTTTTGTGGTGTCTTTCAGATGCCTACCGGAGCAATGTAAAAACTACCAGGAGAACTCCTGTCTGGCACCTTCCCCGGTGGAGTTGTGCATGGGGTGTGTTCGGAACATTTTGTCACCAGCCGAGTCCAAAAATTCAGCGGTTCCCCATCTCAGCCCAGAAAGCAGGTAGAACAACTTTTGTGGTGTCTTTCAGCTGCCTACCAAGGTAGTGTAAAAACTACCAAGGGAACTCCTGCCTGGCACCTTCCCCGGTGGAGTTGTGCATGGGGTGTGTTTGGAACATTTTGTCACCGGCCGAGTCCAAAATTCAGCGGTTCCCCATCTCAGCCCAGAAAGCAGGTAGAACAACTTTTGTGGTGCCTTTCAGGTGCCTACCAATGTAGTGTAAAAACTACTAAGAGAACTCCTGTCTGGCACCTTCCCCGGTGGAGTTGTGCATGGGGTGTCTTTGGAACATTTTGCCACTGGCCGAGTCCAAAATTCAGCGGTTCCCCATCTCAGCCCAGAAAGCAGGTAGAACAACTTTTGTGGTGTCTTTCAGATGCCTACCGGAGCAATGTAAAAACTACCAGGAGAACTCCTGTCTGGCACCTTCCCCGGTGGAGTTGTGCATGGGGTGTGTTTGGAACATTTTGTCACCAGCCGAGTCCAAAAATTCAGCGGTTCCCCATCTCAGCCCAGAAAGCAGGTAGAACAACTTTTGTGGTGTCTTTCAAATGCCTACCAAGGTAGTGTAAAAACTACCAAGAGAACTCCTGCCTGGCACCTTCCCCGGTGGAGTTGTGCATGGGGTGTGTTTGGAACATTTTGTCACTGGCCGAGTCCAAAATTCAGCGGTTCCCCATCTCAGCCCAGAAAGCAGGTAGAACAACTTTTGTGGTGTCTTTCAAATGCCTACCAAGGTAGTGTAAAAACTACCAGGAGAACTCCTGCCTGGCACCTTCCCCGGTGGAGTTGTGCATGGGGTGTCTTTGGAACATTTTGTCACCGGCCGAGTCCAAAATTCAGCGATTCCCCATCTCAGGCCAGAAAGCAGGTAGAACAACTTTTGTGGTGTCCTTTTGATGCCTACCGGAGCAATGTAAAAACTACCAACAGAGCTCGTCCCTGGCACCTTCGCTAGTGGAGTTGTGCATGGGGTGTGTTTGGAACATTTTGTCACCAGCCGACTCCAAAATTCAGCGGTTCCCCATCTCAGCCCAGAAAGCAGGTAGAACAACTTTTGTGGTGCCTTTCAGGTGCCTACCAAGGTAGTGTAAAAACTATCAAGAGAACTCCTGCCTGGCACCTTCCCCGGTGGAGTTGTGCATGGGGTGTGTTTGGAACATTTTGTCACCGGCCGAGTCCAAAATTCAGCGATTCCCCATCTCAGCCCAGAAAGCAGGAAGAACAACTTTTGTGGTGTCCTTTTGATGCCTACCGGAGCAATGTAAAAACTACCAAAAGAGCTCGTCCCTGGCACCTTCGCTAGTGGAGTTGTGCATGGGGTGTGTTTGGAACATTTTGTCACCGGCCGACTCCAAAATTCAGCTGTTCCCCATCTCAGCCCAGAAAGCAGGTAGAACAACTTTTGTGGTGCCTTTCAGCTGCCTACCAAGGTAGTGTAAAAACTATTAAGAGAACTCCTGTCTGGCACCTTCCCCGGTGGAGTTGTGCATGGGGTGTGTTTGGAACATTTTGTCACCGGCCGAGTCCAAAATTCAGCGTTTCCCCATCTCAGCCCAGAAAGCAGGTAGAACAACTTTTGTGGTGTCTTTCAGCTGCCTACCGGAGCAATGTAAAAACTACAGGAGAACTCCTGTCTGGCACCTTCCCCGGTGGAGTTGTGCATGGGGTGTGTTCGGAATATTTTGTCACCAGCCGAGTCCAAAAATTCAGCGGTTCCCCATCTCAGCCCAGAAAGCAGGTAGAACAACTTTTGTGGTGCCTTTCAAATGCCTACCAAGGTAGTGTAAAAACTACCAAGAGAACTCCTGCCTGGCACCTTCCCCGGGGAGTTGTGCATGGGTTGTGTTTGGAACATTTTGTCACCGGCCGACTCCAAAATTCAGCGGTTCCCCATCTCAGCCCAGAAAGCAGGTAGAACAACTTTTGTGGTGCCTTTCAGCTGCCTACCAAGGTAGTGTAAAAACTACTAAGAGAACTCCTGTCTGGCACCTTCCCCGGTGGAGTTGTGCAGGGGGTGTGTTTGGAACATTTTGTCACCGGCCGAGTCCAAAATTCAGCGGTTCCCCATCTCAGCCCAGAAAGCAGGTTGAACAACTTTTGTGGTGTCTTTCAGATGCCTACCGGAGCAATGTAAAAACTACCAGGAGAACTCCTGTCTGGCACCTTCGCTAGTGGAGTTGTGCATGGGGTGTGTTCGGAACATTTTGTCACCAGCCGATTCCAAAAATTCAGCGGTTCCCCATCTCAGCCCAGAAAGCAGGTAGAACAACTTTTGTGGTGTCTTTCAGCTGCCTACCAAGGTAGTGTAAAAACTACCAAGAGAACTCCTGCCTGGCACCTTCCCCGGTGGAGTTGTGCATGGGGTGTGTTTGGAACATTTTGTCACCGGCCGAGTCCAAAATTCAGCGGTTCCCCATCTCAGCCCAGAAAGCAGGTAGAACAACTTTTGTGGTGCCTTTCAGGTGCCTACCAATGTAGTGTAAAAACTACTAAGAGAACTCCTGTCTGGCACCTTCCCCGGTGGAGTTGTGCATGGGGTGTCTTTGGAACATTTTGTCACTGGCCGAGTCCAAAATTCAGCGGTTCCCCATCTCAGCCCAGAAAGCAGGTAGAACAACTTTTGTGGTGTCTTTCAGATGCCTACCGGAGCAATGTAAAAACTACCAGGAGAACTCCTGTCTGGCACCTTCCCCGGTGGAGTTGTGCATGGGGTGTGTTCGGAACATTTTGTCACCAGCCGAGTCCAAAAATTCAGCGGTTCCCCATCTCAGCCCAGAAAGCAGGTAGAACAACTTTTGTGGTGTCTTTCAGCTGCCTACCAAGGTAGTGTAAAAACTACCAAGAGAACTCCTGCCTGGCACCTTCCCCGGTGGAGTTGTGCATGGGGTGTGTTTGGAACATTTTGTCACTGGCCGAGTCCAAAATTCAGCGGTTCCCCATCTCAGCCCAGAAAGCAGGTAGAACAACTTTTGTGGTGCCTTTCAAATGCCTACCAAGGTAGTGTAAAAACTACCAACAGAACTCCTGCCTGGCACCTTCCCCGGTGGAGTTGTGCATGGGGTGTCTTTGGAACATTTTGTCACCGGCCGAGTCCAAAATTCAGCGATTCCCCATCTCAGGCCAGAAAGCAGGTAGAACAACTTTTGTGGTGTCCTTTTGATGCCTACCGGAGCAATGTAAAAACTACCAACAGAGCTCGTCCCTGGCACCTTCGCTAGTGGAGTTGTGCATGGGGTGTGTTTGGAACATTTTGTCACCAGCAGAGTCCAAAATTCAGCGGTTCCCCATCTCAGCCCAGAAAGCAGGTAGAACAACTTTTGTGGTGCCTTTCAGCTGCCTACCAAGGTAGTGTAAAAACTACTAAGAGAACTCCTGTCTGGAACCTTCCCCGGTGGAGTTGTGCAGGGGGTGTGTTTGGAACATTTTGTCACCGGCCGACTCCAAAATTCAGCGATTCCCCATCTCAGCCCAGAAAGCAGGTAGAACAACTTTTGTGGTGTCTTTCAGATGCCTACCGGAGCAATTTAAAAACTACCAGGAGAACTCCTGTCTGGCACCTTCCCCGGTGGAGTTGTGCAGGGGGTGTGTTTGGAATATTTTGTCACCAGCCGAGTCCAAAATTCAGCGGTTCCCCATCTCAGCCCAGAAAGCAGGTAGAACAACTTTTGTGGTGTCTTTCAGATGCCTACCGGAGCAATGTAAAAACTACCAGGAGAACTCCTGTCTGGCACCTTCCCCGGTGGAGTTGTGCATGGGGTGTGTTTGGAACATTTTGTCACCGGCCGACTCCAAAATTCAGCGTTTCCCCATCTCAGCCCAGAAAGCAGGTAGAACAACTTTTGTGGTGTCTTTCAGATGCCTACCAAGGTAGTGTAAAAACTATCAAGAGAACGCTTGTCTGGCACCTTCCCCGGTGGAGTTGTGCATGGGGTGTCTTTGGAACATTTTGTCACCGGCCGAGTCCAAAATTCAGCGATTCCCCATCTCAGCCCAGAAAGCAGATAGAACAACTTTTGTGGTGTCTTTCAGATGCCTAGTGGAGCAATGTAAAAACTACCAGGAGAACTCCTGTCTGGCACCTTCCCCGGTGGAGTTGTGCAGGGGGTGTGTTTGGAACATTTTGTCACCAGCCGACTCCAAAATTCAGCGATTCCCCATCTCAGCCCAGAAAGCAGGTAGAACAACTTTTGTGGTGTCTTTCAGATGCCTACCGGAGCAATGTAAAAAGTACCAGGAGAACTCCTGTCTGGCACCTTCCCCGGTGGAGTTGTGCATGGGGTGTGTTCGGAACATTTTGTCACCAGCCGAGTCCAAAAATTCAGCGGTTCCCCATCTCAGCCCAGAAAGCAGGTAGAACAACTTTTGTGGTGTCTTTCAGCTGCCTACCAAGGTAGTGTAAAAACTACCAAGGGAACTCCTGCCTGGCACCTTCCCCGGTGGAGTTGTGCATGGGGTGTGTTTGGAACATTTTGTCACCGGCCGAGTCCAAAATTCAGCGGTTCCCCATCTCAGCCCAGAAAGCAGGTAGAACAACTTTTGTGGTGCTTTTCAGGTGCCTACCAATGTAGTGTAAAAACTACTAAGAGAACTCCTGTCTGGCACCTTCCCCGGTGGAGTTGTGCATGGGGTGTCTTTGGAACATTTTGCCACTGGCCGAGTCCAAAATTCAGCGGTTCCCCATCTCAGCCCAGAAAGCAGGTAGAACAACTTTTGTGGTGTCTTTCAGATGCCTACCGGAGCAATGTAAAAACTACCAGGAGAACTCCTGTCTGGCACCTTCCCCGGTGGAGTTGTGCATGGGGTGTGTTTGGAACATTTTGTCACCAGCCGAGTCCAAAAATTCAGCGGTTCCCCATCTCAGCCCAGAAAGCAGGTAGAACAACTTTTGTGGTGTCTTTCAGCTGCCTACCAAGGTAGTGTAAAAACTACCAAGAGAACTCCTGCCTGGCACCTTCCCCGGTGGAGTTGTGCATGGGGTGTGTTTGGAACATTTTGTCACTGGCCGAGTCCAAAATTCAGCGGTTCCCCATCTCAGCCCAGAAAGCAGGTAGAACAACTTTTGTGGTGTCTTTCAAATGCCTACCAAGGTAGTGTAAAAACTACCAGGAGAACTCCTGCCTGGCACCTTCCCCGGTGGAGTTGTGCAGGGGGTGTCTTTGGAACATTTTGTCACCGGCCGAGTCCAAAATTCAGCGATTCCCCATCTCAGGCCAGAAAGCAGGTAGAACAACTTTTGTGGTGTCCTTTTGATGCCTACCGGAGCAATGTAAAAACTACCAACAGAGCTCGTCCCTGGCACCTTCGCTAGTGGAGTTGTGCATGGGGTGTGTTTGGAACATTTTGTCACCGGCCGACTCCAAAATTCAGCTGTTCCCCATCTCAGCCCAGAAAGCAGGTAGAACAACTTTTGTGGTGCCTTTCAGCTGCCTACCAAGGTAGTGTAAAAACTACCAGGAGAACTCCTGTCTGGCACCTTCCCCGGTGGAGTTGTGCATGGGGTGTGTTTGGAACATTTTGTCACCGGCCGAGTCCAAAATTCAGCGTTTCCCCATCTCAGCCCAGAAAGCAGGTAGAACAACTTTTGTGGTGTCTTTCAGCTGCCTACCGGAGCAATGTAAAAACTACAGGAGAACTCCTGTCTGGCACCTTCCCCGGTGGAGTTGTGCATGGGGTGTGTTCGGAATATTTTGTCACCAGCCGAGTCCAAAAATTCAGCGGTTCCCCATCTCAGCCCAGAAAGCAGGTAGAACAACTTTTGTGGTGCCTTTCAAATGCCTACCAAGGTAGTGTAAAAACTACCAAGAGAACTCCTGCCTGGCACCTTCCCCGGGGAGTTGTGCATGGGTTGTGTTTGGAACATTTTGTCACCGGCCGACTCCAAAATTCAGCGGTTCCCCATCTCAGCCCAGAAAGCAGGTAGAACAACTTTTGTGGTGCCTTTCAGCTGCCTACCAAGGTAGTGTAAAAACTACTAAGAGAACTCCTGTCTGGCACCTTCCCCGGTGGAGTTGTGCAGGGGGTGTGTTTGGAACATTTTGTCACCGGCCGAGTCCAAAATTCAGCGGTTCCCCATCTCAGCCCAGAAAGCAGGTTGAACAACTTTTGTGGTGTCTTTCAGATGCCTACCGGAGCAATGTAAAAACTACCAGGAGAACTCCTGTCTGGCACCTTCCCCGGTGGAGTTGTGCAGGGGGTGTGTTTGGAACATTTTGTCACCGGCCGACTCCAAAATTCAGCGGTTCCCCATCTCAGCCCAGAAAGCAGGTAGAACATCTTTTGTGGTGTCTTTTAGATGCCTACCAGAGCAATGTAAAAACTACCAGGAGAACTCCTGTCTGGCACCTTCCCCGGTATAGTTGTGCAGGGGGTGTCTTTGGAACATTTTGTCACCAGCCGAGTCCAAAATTCAGCAGTTCCCCATCTCAGCCCAGAAAGCAGGTAGAACAACTTTTGTGGTGTCTTTTAGATGCCTACCAAGGTAGTGTAAAAACTACTAAGAGAACGCTTGTCTGGCACCTTCCCCGGTGGAGTTGTGCAGGGGGTGTGTTTGGAACATTTTGTCACCGGCCGAGTCCAAAATTCAGCGATTCCCCATCTCAGCCCAGAAAGCAGGTAGAACAACTTTTGTGGTGTCCTTTTGATGCCTACCGGAGCAATGTAAAAACTACCAAAAGAGCTCGTCCCTGGCACCTTCCCCGGTGGAGTTGTGCATGGGGTGTGTTTGGAACATTTTGTCACCGGCCGACTCCAAAATTCAGCTGTTCCCCATCTCAGCCCAGAAAGCAGGTAGAACAACTTTTGTGGTGCCTTTCAGCTGCCTACCAAGGTAGTGTAAAAACTACCAAGAGAACTCCTGTCTGGCACCTTCCCCGGTGGAGTTGTGCATGGGGTGTGTTTGGAAAATTTTGTCACCGGCCGAGTCCAAAATTCAGCGATTCCCCATCTCAGCCCAGAAAGCAGGAAGAACAACTTTTGTGGTGTCCTTTTGATGCCTACCGGAGCAATGTAAAAAACTACCAAAAGAGCTCGTCCCTGGCACCTTCGCTAGTGGAGTTGTGCATGGGGTGTGTTTGGAACATTTTTGTCACCGGCCGACTCCAAAAATTCAGCTGTTCCCCCATCTCAGCCCAGAAAGCAGGTAGAACAACTTTTTGTGGTGCCTTTCAGCTGCCTACCCAAGGTAGTGTAAAAAACTATTAAGAGAACTCCTGTCTGGCACCTTCCCCGGTGGAGTTGTGCATGGGGTGTGTTTGGAACATTTTGTCACCGGCCGAGTCCAAAATTCAGCGTTTTCCCCAATCTCAGCCCAGAAAAGCAGGTAGAACAAACTTTTGTGGTGCCTTTCAGCTGCCCTACCAAGGTAGTGTAAAAAACTATTAAGAGAACTCCTGTCTGGCACCTTCCCCGGTGGAGTTGTTGCATGGGGTGTTGTTTGGAACATTTTGTCACCGGCCGAGTCCAAAAATTCAGCGTTTCCCCATCTCAGCCCAGAAAGCAGGTAGAACAACTTTTGTGGTGTCTTTCAGCTGCCTACCGGAGCAATGTAAAAAACTACAGGAGAACTCCTGTCTGGCACCTTCCCCGGTGGAGTTGTGCATGGGGGTGTGTTCGGGAATATTTTGTCACCAGCCGAGTCCAAAAATTCAGCGGTTTCCCCCATCTCAGCCCAGAAAGCAGGTAGAACAACTTTTGTGGTGCCTTTCAAATGCCTACCAAGGTAGTGTAAAAAAACTACCAAGAGAACTCCTGCCTGGCACCTTCCCCGGGGAGTTGTGCATGGGTTGTGTTTTGGAACATTTTGTCACCAGCCGACTCCAAAATTCAGCGGTTCCCCATCTCAGCCCAGAAAGCAGGTAGAACAACTTTTGTGGTGCCTTTCAGCTGCCTACCAAGGTAGTGTAAAAACTACTAAGAGAACTATTGTCCTGGCACCTTCCCCGGTGGAGTTGTGCAGGGGGTGTGTTTGGAACATTTTGTCACCGGCCGAGTCCAAAATTCAGCGGTTCCCCCATCTCAGCCCAGAAAGCAGGTAGAACAACTTTTTGTGGTGTCTTTCAGATGACTACCGGAGCAATGTAAAAAACTACCAGGAGAAACTCCTGTCTGGCACCTTCCCCGGTGGAGTTCTGCAGGGGGTGTGTTTGGAACATTTTGTCCACCGGCCGACTCCAAAATTCAGCGGTTTCCCCATCTCAGCCCAGAAAGCAGGTAGAACATCTTTTGTGGTGTCTTTCAGGTGCCTACCAAGGTAGTGTAAAAAACTACTAAGAGAACTCCTGTCTGGCACCTTCCCCGGTATAGTTGTGCAGGCGGTGTCTTTGGAACATTTTTGTCACCAGCCGAGTCCAAAATTCAGCTGTTTCCCCATCTCAGCCCAGAAAGCAGGTAGAACAACTTTTGTGGTGTCTTTCAGATGCCTACCGGAGCAATGTAAAAAACTACCAGGAGAACTCCCGTCTGGCACCTTCCCCGGTGGAGTTGTGCAGGGGGTGTGTTTGGAACATTTTGGTCACTGGCCGAGTCCAAAATTCAGCGTTTCCCCATCTCAGCCCAGAAAGCAGGTAGAAACAACTTTTGTGGTGTCTTTCAGATGCCTACCAAGGTAGTGTAAAAACTATCAAGAGAACTCCTGTCTGGCACCTTCCCCGGTGGAGTTGTGCAGGGGGTGTGTTTTGGAACATTTTGTCACCGGCCGAGTCCAAAATTCAGCGGTTTCCCCATCTCAGCCCAGAAAGCAGGTAGAACAAACTTTTTGTGGTGTCTTTCAGATGCCTACCAAGGTAGTGCAAAAAACTACTAAGAGAAACTCCTGTCCTGGCACCTTCCCCGGTGGAGTTGTGCATGGGGTGTGTTTGGAACATTTTGTCACCGGCCCGAGTCCAAAAATTCAGCGATTTCCCCATCTCAGCCCAGAAAGCAGGTAGAACAACTTTTGTGGTGTCCTTTTGATGGCCTACCGGAGCAATGTAAAAACTACCAACAGAGCTCGTCCCTGGCACCTTCGCTAGTGGAGTTGTGCATGGGGTGTGTTTGGAAACATTTTGTCACCAGCCGACTCCAAAATTCAGCGGTTCCCCATCTCAGCCCAGAAAAGCAGGTAGAAACAACTTTTGTGGTGCCTTTCAGGTGCCTACCAAGGTAGTGTAAAAAACTATCAAGAGAACTCCTGCCTGGCACCTTCCCCGGTGGAGTTGTGCATGGGGGTGTGTTTTGGAACATTTTGTCCACCGGCCGAGTCCAAAATTCAGCGATTCCCCATCTCAGCCCAGAAAGCAGGAAGAAACAACTTTTGTGGTGTCCTTTTGATGCCTACCGGAGCAATGTAAAAACTACCAAAAGAGCTCGTCCCTGGCACCTTCGCTAGTGGAGTTGTGCATGGGGTGTGTTTGGAAACATTTTGTCCACCGGCCGACTCCAAAATTCAGCTGTTCCCCATCTCAGCCCAGAAAGCAGGTAGAAACAAACTTTTGTGGTGCCTTTCAGCTGCCTACCAAGGTAGTGTAAAAAACTATTAAGAGAACTCCCTGTCCTGGCACCTTCCCCGGTGGAGTTGTGCATGGGGTGTGTTTGGAACATTTTGTCACCGGCCGAGTCCAAAATTCAGCGTTTCCCCATCTCAGCCCTAGAAAGCAGCAGGTAGAACAACTTTTGTGGTGTCTTTCAGCTGCCTACCGGAGCAATGTAAAAAACTACAGGAGAACTCCTGTCTGGCACCTTCCCCGGTGGAGTTGTGCATGGGGTGTGTTCGGAATATTTTGTCACCAGCCGAGTCCAAAAATTCAGCGGTTCCCCATCTCAGCCCAGAAAGCAGGTAGAACAACTTTTGTGGTGCCTTTCAAATGCCTACCAAGGTAGTGTAAAAACTACCAAGAGAACTCCTGCCTGGCACCTTCCCCGGGGAGTTGTGGCATGGGTTGTGTTTGGAACATTTTGTCACCGGCCGACTCCAAAATTCAGCGGTTTCCCCATCTCAGCCCAGAAAGCAGGTAGAACAACTTTTGTGGTGCCTTTCAGCTGCCTACCAAGGTAGTGTAAAAAACTACTAAGAGAACTCCTGTCTGGCACCTTCCCCGGTGGAGTTGTGCAGGGGGTGTGTTTGGAACATTTTGTCCACCGGCCGAGTCCAAAATTCAGCGGTTTCCCCATCTCAGCCCAGAAAGCAGGTTGAACAACTTTTGTGGTGTCTTTCAGATGCCTACCGGAGCAATGTAAAAAAACTACCAGGAGAAACTCCTGTCTGGCACCTTCCCCGGTGGAGTTGTGCAGGGGGTGTGTTTGGAACATTTTTGTCACCGGCCGACTCCAAAATTCAGCGGTTCCCCCATCTCAGCCCAGAAAGCAGGTAGAACATCTTTTGTGGTGTCTTTTAGATGCCTACCAGAGCAATGTAAAAAACTACCAGGAGAACTCCTGTCTGGCACCTTCCCCGGTATAGTTGTGCAGGGGGTGTCTTTGGAACATTTTGTCACCAGCCGAGTCCAAAATTCAGCAGTTCCCCATCTCAGCCCAGAAAGCAGGTAGAACAACTTTTGTGGTGTCTTTTTAGATGCCTACCAAGGTAGTGTAAAAAACTACTAAGAGAACGCTTGTCTGGCACCTTCCCCGGTGGAGTTGTGCAGGGGGTGTGTTTTGGGAACATTTTGTCCACCGGCCGAGTCCAAAATTCAGCGATTCCCCATCTCAGCCCAGAAAGCAGGTAGAACAACTTTTGTGGTGTCCTTTTGATGCCTACCGGAGCAATGTAAAAAACTACCAAAAGAGCTCGTCCCTGGCACCTTCCCCGGTGGAGTTGTGCATGGGGGTGTGTTTTGGAACATTTTGTCCACCGGGCCGACTCCAAAATTCAGCTGTTCCCCCATCTCAGCCCAGAAAGCAGGTAGAACAACTTTTGTGGTGCCTTTCAGCTGCCTACCAAGGTAGTGTAAAAACTACCAAGAGAACTCCTGTCTGGCACCTTTCCCCGGTGGAGTTGTGCATGGGGTGTGTTTGGAAAATTTTGTCACCGGCCGAGTCCAAAATTCAGCGATTCCCCATCTCAGCCCAGAAAGCAGGAAGAACAACTTTTGTGGTGTCCTTTTGATGCCTACCGGAGCAATGTAAAAACTACCAAAAGAGCTCGTCCCTGGCACCTTCGCTAGTGGAGTTGTGCATGGGGTGTGTTTGGAACATTTTGTCACCGGCCCGACTCCAAAATTCAGCTGTTCCCCATCTCAGCCCAGAAAGCAGGTAGAACAACTTTTGTGGTGCCTTTCAGCTGCCTACCCAAGGTAGTGTAAAAAACTATTAAGAGAACTCCTGTCTGGCACCTTCCCCGGTGGAGTTGTGCATGGGGTGTGTTTGGAAACATTTTGTCCACCGGCCGAGTCCAAAATTCAGCGTTTCCCCATCTCAGCCCCAGAAAGCAGGTAGAACAACTTTTGTGGTGTCTTTCAGCTGCCTACCGGAGCAATGTAAAAAACTACAGGAGAAACTCCTGTCTGGCACCTTCCCCCCCCCCGGTGGAGTTGTGCATGGGGTGTTGTTCGGAATATTTTGGTCACCAGCCGAGTCCAAAAATTCAGCGGTTCCCCATCTCAGCCCAGAAAGCAGGTAGAACAACTTTTGTGGTGCCTTTCAAATGCCTACCAAGGTAGTGTAAAAAACTACCAAGAGAAACTCCTGCCTGGCACCTTCCCCGGGGAGTTGTGCATGGGGTGTGTTTGGAACATTTTGTCACCGGCCGACTCCAAAATTCAGCGGTTTCCCCATCTCAGCCCAGAAAGCAGGTAGAACAACTTTTTGTGGTGCCTTTCAGCTGCCTACCAAGGTAGTGTAAAAAACTACTAAGAGAACTCCTGTCTGGCACCTTCCCCGGTGGAGTTGTGCAGGGGGTGTGTTTTGGAACATTTTGTCACCGGCCGAGTCCCAAAATTCAGCGGTTCCCCATCTCAGCCCAGAAAGCAGGTTGAACAACTTTTTGTGGTGTCTTTCAGATGCCTACCGGAGCAATGTAAAAACTACCAGGAGAACTCCTGTCTGGCACCTTCCCCCGGTGGAGTTGTGCAGGGGGTGTGTTTGGAACATTTTGTCACCGGCCGACTCCAAAATTCAGCGGTTCCCCATCTCCAGCCCAGAAAGCAGGTAGGAACATCTTTTTGTGGTGTCTTTTAGATGCCTACCAGAGCAATGTAAAAAACTACCAGGAGAACTCCTGTCTGGCACCTTCCCCGGTATAGTTTGTGCAGGGGGTGTCTTTGGAACATTTTGTCACCAGCCGAGTCCAAAATTCAGCAGTTCCCCATCTCAGCCCAGAAAGCAGGTAGAACAACTTTTGTGGTGTCTTTTTAGATGCCTACCAAGGTAGTGTAAAAAACTACTAAGAGAACGCTTGTCTGGCACCTTCCCCGGTGGAGTTGTGCAGGGGGTGTGTTTGGAACATTTTGTCACCGGCCGAGTCCAAAATTCAGCGATTTCCCCATCTCAGCCCAGAAAGCAGGTAGAACAACTTTTGTGGTGTCCTTTTGATGCCTACCGGAGCAATGTAAAAAACTACCAAAAGAGCTCGTCCCTGGCACCTTCCCCGGTGGAGTTGTGCATGGGGTGTGTTTTGGAAACATTTTGTCACCGGCCGACTCCAAAAATTCAGCTGTTCCCCATCTCAGCCCAGAAAGCAGGTAGAACAACTTTTGTGGTGCCTTTCAGCTGCCTACCAAGGTAGTGTAAAAACTACCAAGAGAACTCCTGTCTGGCACCTTCCCCCGGTGGAGTTGTGCATGGGGTGTGTTTTGGAAAATTTTGTCACCGGCCGAGTCCAAAATTCAGCGATTCCCCATCTCAGCCCAGAAAGGCAGGAAGAACAACTTTTGTGGTGTCCTTTTGATGCCTACCGGAGCAATGTAAAAACTACCAAAAGAGCTCGTCCCTGGCACCTTCGCTAGTGGAGTTGTGCATGGGGTGTGTTTTGGAACAATTTTGTCACCGGCCGACTCCAAAAATTCAGCTGTTCCCCATCTCAGCCCAGAAAGCAGGTAGAACAACTTTTGTGGTGCCTTTCAGCTGCCTACCAAGGTAGTGTAAAAAACTATTAAGAGAACTCCTGTCTGGCACCTTCCCCCGGTGGAGTATGTGCATGGGGTGTGTTTGGAACATTTTGTCACCGGCCCGAGTCCAAAATTCAGCGTTTTCCCCATCTCAGCCCAGAAAGCAGGTAGAACAACTTTTGTGGTGTCTTTCAGCTGCCTAACCGGAGCAATGTAAAAAAACTACAGGAGAACTCCTGTCTGGCACCTTCCCCGGTGGAGTTGTGCATGGGGTGTGTTCGGAATATTTTTTGTCACCAGCCGAGTCCAAAAATTCAGCGGTTCCCCATCTCAGCCCAGAAAGCAGGTAGAAACATTTTGTCACCGGCCGACTCCAAAATTCAGCGGTTCCCCATCTCAGCCCAGAAAGCAGGTAGAAACAACTTTTGTGGTGCCTTTCAGCTGCCTACCAAGGTAGTGTAAAAACTACTAAGAGAACTCCTGTCTGGCACCTTCCCCGGTGGAGTTGTGCAGGGGGTGTGTTTGGAACATTTTGTCACCGGCCGAGTCCAAAATTCAGCGGTTCCCCATCTCAGCCCAGAAAGCAGGTAGAACAACTTTTGTGGTGTCTTTCAGATGACTACCGGAGCAATGTAAAAACTACCAGGAGAACTCCTGTCTGGCACCTTCCCCGGTGGAGTTCTGCAGGGGGTGTGTTTGGAACATTTTGTCACCGGCCGGCTCCAAAATTCAGCGGTTCCCCATCTCAGCCCAGAAAGCAGGTAGAACATCTTTTGTGGTGTCTTTCAGGTGCCTACCAAGGTAGTGTAAAAACTACTAAGAGAACTCCTGTCTGGCACCTTCCCCGGTATAGTTGTGCAGGGGGTGTCTTTGGAACATTTTGTCACCAGCCGAGTCCAAAATTCAGCTGTTCCCCATCTCAGCCCAGAAAGCAGGTAGAACAACTTTTGTGGTGTCTTTCAGATGCCTACCGGAGCAATGTAAAAACTACCAGGAGAACTCCCGTCTGGCACCTTCCCCGGTGGAGTTGTGCATGGGGTGTGTTTGGAACATTTTGTCACCAGCCGACTCCAAAATTCAGCGGTTCCCCATCTCAGCCCAGAAAGCAGGAAGAACAACTTTTGTGGTGTCCTTTTGATGCCTACCGGAGCAATGTAAAAACTACCAAAAGAGCTCGTCCCTGGCACCTTCGCTAGTGGAGTTGTGCATGGGGTGTGTTTGGAACATTTTGTCACCGGCCGACTCCAAAATTCAGCTGTTCCCCATCTCAGCCCAGAAAGCAGGTAGAACAACTTTTGTGGTGCCTTTCAGCTGCCTACCAAGGTAGTGTAAAAACTATTAAGAGAACTCCTGTCTGGCACCTTCCCCGGTGGAGTTGTGCATGGGGTGTGTTTGGAACATTTTGTCACCGGCCGAGTCCAAAATTCAGCGTTTCCCCATCTCAGCCCAGAAAAGCAGGTAGAACAACTTTTGTGGTGTCTTTCAGCTGCCTACCGGAGCAATGTAAAAAACTACAGGAGAACTCCTGTCTGGCACCTTCCCCGGTGGAGTTGTGCATGGGGTGTGTTTGGAACATTTTGTCACCGGCCGAGTCCAAAAATTCAGCGGTTCCCCATCTCAGCCCAGAAAGCAGGTAGAACAACTTTTGTGTGGTGCCTTTCAAATGCCTACCAAGGTAGTGTAAAAACTACCAAGAGAACTCCTGCCTGGCACCTTCCCCGGGGAGTTGTGCATGGGGTGTGTTTGGAACATTTTGTCACCGGCCGAGTCCAAAATTCAGCGGTTCCCCATCTCAGCCCAGAAAGCAGGGTAGAACAACTTTTGTGCTGCCTTTCAGCTCCCTACCAAGGTAGTGTAAAATCTACCAGGAGAACTCCTGTCTGGCACCTTCCCCGGTGGAGTTGTGCAGGGGGTGTCTTTGGAACATTTTGTCACTGGCCGAGTCCAAAATTCAGCGGTTCCCCATCTCAGCCCAGAAAGCAGGTAGAACAACTTTTGTGGTGTCTTTCAGATGCCTACCGGAGCAATGTAAAAACTACCAGGAGAACTCCTGTCTGACACCTTCCCCGGTGGAGTTGTGCATGGGGTGTGTTTGGAACATTTTGTCACCGGCCGAGTCCAAAATTCAGCGATTCCCCATCTCAGCCCAGAAAGCAGGTAGAACAACTTTTGTGCTGCCTTTCAGCTCCCTACCAAGGTAGTGTAAAATCTACCAAGAGAACTCCTGCCTGGCACCTTCCCCGGTGGAGTTGTGCATGGGGGTGTGTTTGGAACATTTTGTCACCAGCCGACTCCAAAATTCAGCGGTTCCCCATCTCAGCCCAGAAAGCAGGAAGAACAACTTTTGTGGTGTCCTTTTGATGCCTACCGGAGCAATGTAAAAACTACCAAAAGAGCTCGTCCCTGGCACCTTCGCTAGTGGAGTTGTGCATGGGGTGTGTTTGGAACATTTTGTCACCGGCCGACTCCAAAATTCAGCTGTTCCCCATCTCAGCCCAGAAAGCAGGTAGAACAACTTTTGTGGTGCCTTTCAGCTGCCTACCAAGGTAGTGTAAAAACTATTAAGAGAACTCCTGTCTGGCACCTTCCCCGGTGGAGTTGTGCATGGGGTGTGTTTGGAACATTTTGTCACCGGCCGAGTCCAAAATTCAGCGTTTTCCCCATCTCAGCCCAGAAAGCAGGTAGAACAACTTTTGTGGTGTCTTTCAGCTGCCTACCGGAGCAATGTAAAAACTACAGGAGAACTCCTGTCTGGCACCTTCCCCGGTGGGAGTTGTGCATGGGGTGTGTTCGGAATATTTTGTCACCAGCCGAGTCCAAAAATTCAGCGGTTCCCCATCTCAGCCCAGAAAGCAGGTAGAACAACTTTTGTGGTGCCTTTCAAATGCCTACCAAGGTAGTGTAAAAACTACCAAGAGAACTCCTGCCTGGCACCTTCCCCGGGGAGTTGTGCATGGGGTGTGTTTGGAACATTTTGTCACCGGCCGACTCCAAAATTCAGCGGTTCCCCATCTCAGCCCAGAAAGCAGGTAGAACAACTTTTGTGGTGTCTTTCAGCTGCCTACCAGAGCAATGTAAAAAACTACCAGGAGAACTCCTGTCTGGCACCTTCCCCGGTGGAGTTGTGCATGGGGTGTGTTCGGAACATTTTGTCACCAGCCGAGTCCAAAATTCAGCGGTTCCCCATCTCAGCCCAGAAAGCAGGTAGAACAACTTTTGTGGTGCCTTTCAGCTGCCTACCAAGGTAGTGTAAAAACTACCAAGAGAACTCCTGCCTGGCACCTTCCCCGGTGGAGTTGTGCATGGGGGTAGTGGTGTTTGGAACATTTTGTCACCGGCCGAGTCCAAAATTCAGCGGTTCCCCATCTCAGCCCAGAAAGCAGGTAGAACAACTTTTGTGGTGCCTTTCAGGTGCCTACCAAGGTAGTGTAAAAACTACTAAGAGAACTCCTGTCTGGCACCTTCCCCGGTGGAGTTGTGCAGGGGGTGTCTTTGGAACATTTTGTCACTGGCCGAGTCCAAAATTCAGCGGTTCCCCATCTCAGCCCAGAAAGCAGGTAGAACAACTTTTGTGGTGTCTTTCAGATGCCTACCGGAGCAATGTAAAAACTACCAGGAGAACTCCTGTCTGGCACCTTCCCCGGTGGAGTTGTGCAGGGGGTGTGTTTGGAACATTTTGTCACCAGCCGACTCCAAAATTCAGCGTTTCCCCATCTCAGCCCAGAAAGCAGGTAGAACAACTTTTGTGGTGTCTTTCAAATGCCTACCAAGGTAGTGTAAAAACTACCAACAGAGCTCGTCCCTGGCACCTTCCCCGGTGGAGTTGTGCAGGGGGTGTGTTTGGAACATTTTGTCACCGGCCGAGTCCAAAATTCAGCGGTTCCCCATCTCAGCCCAGAAAGCAGGTAGAACAACTTTTGTGGTGTCTTTCAGATGCCTACCAAGGTAGTGTAAAAACTATCAAGAGAACGCTTGTCTGGCACATTCCCCGGTGGAGTTGTGCATGGGGTGTCTTTGGAACATTTTGTCACCGGCCGAGTCCAAAATTCAGCGATTCCCCATCTCAGCCCAGAAAGCAGGTAGAACAACTTTTGTGGTGTCTTTCAGCTGCCTACCGGAGCAATGTAAAAACTACCAGGAGAACTCCTGTCTGGCACCTTCCCCGGTGGAGTTGTGCATGGGGTGTGTTCGGAACATTTTGTCACCAGCCGAGTCCAAAATTCAGCTGTTCCCCATCTCAGCCCAGAAAGCAGGTAGAACAACTTTTGTGGTGCCTTTCAAATGCCTACCAAGGTAGTGAAAAAACTACCAAGAGAACTCCTGCCTGGCACCTTCCCCGGTGGAGTTGTGCATGGGGTGTGTTTGGAACATTTTGTCACCGGCCGACTCCAAAATTCAGCGTTTCCCCATCTCAGCCCAGAAAGCAGGTAGAACAACTTTTGTGGTGCCTTTCAGGTGCCTACCAAGGTAGTGTAAAAACTACTAAGAGAACTCCTGTCTGGCACCTTCCCCGGTGGAGTTGTGCAGGGGGTGTCTTTGGAACATTTTGTCACTGGCCGAGTCCAAAATTCAGCGGTTCCCCATCTCAGCCCAGAAAGCAGGTAGAACAACTTTTGTGGTGTCTTTCAGATGCCTACTGGAGCAATGTAAAAACTACCAGGAGAACTCCTGTCTGGCACCTTCCCCGGTGGAGTTGTGCAGGGGGTGTGTTTGGAACATTTTGTCACCAGCCGACTCCAAAATTCAGCGGTTCCCCATCTCAGCCCAGAAAGCAGGTAGAACAACTTTTGTGGTGCCTTTCAGCTGCCTACCAAGGTAGTGTAAAAACTACCAAGAGAACTCCTGCCTGGCACCTTCCCCGGTGGAGTTGTGCATGGGGTGTCTTTGGAACATTTTGTCACCGGCCGAGTCCAAAATTCAGCGATTCCCCATCTCAGGCCAGAAAGCAGGTAGAACAACTTTTGTGGTGTCCTTTTGATGCCTACCGGAGCAATGTAAAAACTACCAACAGAGCTCGTCCCTGGCACCTTCGCTAGTGGAGTTGTGCATGGGGTGTGTTTGGAACATTTTGTCACCAGCAGAGTCCAAAATTCAGCGGTTCCCCATCTCAGCCCAGAAAGCAGGTAGAACAACTTTTGTGGTGCCTTTCAGCTGCCTACCAAGGTAGTGTAAAAACTACCAGGGAACTCCTGTCTGGCACCTTCCCCGGTGGAGTTGTGCATGGGGTGTGTTTGGAACATTTTGTCACCGGCCGACTCCAAAATTCAGCGGTTCCCCATCTCAGCCCAGAAAGCAGGTAGAACAACTTTTGTGGTGCCTTTCAGCTGCCTACCAAGGTAGTGTAAAAACTACTAAGAGAACTCCTGTCTGGAACCTTCCCCGGTGGAGTTGTGCAGGGGGTGTGTTTGGAACATTTTGTCACCGGCCGAGTCCAAAATTCAGCGGTTCCCCCATCTCAGCCCAGAAAGCAGGTAGAACAAGTTTTGTGGTGTCTTTCAGATGCCTACCGGAGCAATGTAAAAACTACCAGGAGAACTCCCGTCTGGCACCTTCCCCGGTGGAGTTGTGCAGGGGGGTGTGTTTGGAACATATCGTCACCAGCCGACTCCAAAATTCAGCTTTTCCCCATCTCAGCCCAGAAAGCAGGTAGAACAACTTTTGTGGTGTCTTTCAGATGCCTACCAAGGTAGTGTAAAAACTATCAAGAGAACTCCTGTCTGGCACCTTCCCCGGTGGAGTTGTGCAGGGGGTGTGTTTGGAACATTTTGTCACCAGCCGAGTCCAAAATTCAGCGTTTCCCCATCTCAGCCCAGAAAGCAGGTAGAACAACTTTTGTGGTGTCTTTCAGATGCCTACCAAGGTAGTGCAAAAACTACTAAGAGAACTCCTGTCTGACACCTTCCCCGGTGGAGTTGTGCAGGGGGTGTGTTTGGAACATTTTGTCACCAGCCGAGTCCAAAATTCAGCGTTTCCCCATCTCAGCCCAGAAAGCAGGTAGAACAACTTTTGTGGTGTCTTTCAGATGCCTACCAAGGTAGTGTAAAAACTACTAAGAGAACTCCTGTCTGGCACCTTCCCCGGTGGAGTTGTGCAGGGGGTGTGTTTGGAACATTTTGTCACCGGCCGAGTCCAAAATTCAGCGGTTCCCCATCTCAGCCCAGAAAGCAGGTAGAACAACTTTTGTGGTGTCTTTCAGCTGCCTACCGGAGCAATGTAAAAACTACCAGGAGAACTCCTGTCTGGCACCTTCCCCGGTGGAGTTGTGCATGGGGTGTGTTCGGAACATTTTGTCACCAGCCGAGTCCAAAAATTCAGCGTTTCCCCATCTCAGCCTAGAAAGCAGGTAGAACAACTTTTGTGGTGCCTTTCAGCTGCCTACCAAGGTAGTGTAAAAACTACTAAGAGAACTCCTGCCTGGCACCTTCCCCGGTGGAGTTGTGCATGGGGTGTGTTTGGAACATTTTGTCACCGGCCGAGTCCAAAATTCAGCGGTTCCCCATCTCAGCCCAGAAAGCAGGTAGAACAACTTTTGTGGTGCCTTTCAGGTGCCTACCAAGGTAGTGTAAAAACTACTAAGAGAACTCCTGTCTGGCACCTTCCCCGGTGGAGTTGTGCATGGGGTGTCTTTGGAACATTTTGTCACCGGCCGAGTCCAAAATTCAGCGGTTCCCCATCTCAGCCCAGAAAGCAGGTAGAACAACTTTTGTGGTGTCTTTCAGCTCCCTACCGGAGCAATGTAAAAACTACCAGGAGAACTCCTGTCTGGCACCTTCCCCGGTGGAGTTGTGCAGGGGGTGTGTTTGGAACATTTTGTCACCGGCCGAGTCCAAAATTCAGCGATTCCCCATCTCAGCCCAGAAAACAGGTAGAACAACTTTTGTGGTGCCTTTCAGGTGCCTACCAAGGTAGTGTAAAAACTACCACGAAAACGCCTGTCTGGCACCTTCCCCGGTGGAGTTGTGCATGGGGTGTGTTTGGAACATTTTGTCACCGGCCGAGTCCAAAATTCAGCGATTCCCCATCTCAGCCCAGAAAGCAGGTAGAACAACTTTTGTGCTGCCTTTCAGCTCCCTACCAAGGTAGTGTAAAATCTACCAAGAGAACTCCTGTCTGGCACCTTCCCCGGTGGAGTTGTGCAGGGGCTGTGTTTGGAACATTTTGTCACCGGCCGACTCCAAAATTCAGCGGTTCCCCATCTCAGCCCAGAAAGCAGGTAGAACATCTTTTGTGGTGTCTTTTAGATGCCTACCGGAGCAATGTAAAAACTACCAGGAGAACTCCTGTCTGGCACCTTCCCCGGTATAGTTGTGCAGGGGGTGTCTTTGGAACATTTTGTCACAAGCCGAGTCCAAAATTCAGCTGTTCCCCATCTCAGCCCAGAAAGCAGGTAGAACAACTTTTGTGGTGTCTTTTAGATGCCTACCAAGGTAGTGTAAAAACTACCAGGAGAACTCCTGTCTGGCACCTTCCCCGGTGGAGTTGTGCAGGGGGTGTGTTTGGAACATTTTGTCACCGGCCGAGTCCAAAATTCAGCGATTCCCCATCTCAGCCCAGAAAGCAGGTAGAACAACTTTTGTGCTGCCTTTCAGCTCCCTACCAAGGTAGTGTAAAATCTACCAGGAGAACTCCTGTCTGGCACCTTCCCCGGTGGAGTTGTGCAGGGGGTGTGTTTGGAACATTTTGTCACCAGCCGAGTCCAAAATTCAGCGATTCCCCATCTCAGCCCAGAAAGCAGGTAGAACAACTTTTGTGGTGTCTTTCAGATGCCTACCAGAGCAATGTAAAAACTACCAGGAGAACTCCTGTCTGGCACCTTCCCCGGTGGAGTTGTGCATGGGGTGTGTTCGGAACATTTTGTCACCAGCCGAGTCCAAAAATTCAGCGTTTCCCCATCTCAGCCCAGAAAGCAGGTAGAACAACTTTTGTGGTGTCTTTCAGCTGCCTACCAAGGTAGTGTAAAAACTACCAAGAGAACTCCTGCCTGGCACCTTCCCCGGTGGAGTTGTGCATGGGGTGTCTTTGGAACATTTTGTCACCAGCCGAGTCCAAAATTCAGCTGTTCCCCATCTCAGCCCAGAAAGCAGGTAGAACAACTTTTGTGGTGTCTTTTAGATGCCTACCAAGGTAGTGTAAAAACTACCAGGAGAACTCCTGTCTGGCACCTTCCCCGGTGGAGTTGTGCAGGGGGTGTGTTTGGAACATTTTGTCACCGGCCGAGTCCAAAATTCAGCGATTCCCCATCTCAGCCCAGAAAGCAGGTAGAACAACTTTTGTGCTGCCTTTCAGCTCCCTACCAAGGTAGTGTAAAATCTACCAGGAGAACTCCTGTCTGGCACCTTCCCCGGTGGAGTTGTGCAGGGGGTGTGTTTGGAACATTTTGTCACCAGCCGAGTCCAAAATTCAGCGATTCCCCATCTCAGCCCAGAAAGCAGGTAGAACAACTTTTGTGGTGTCTTTCAGGTGCCTACCAAGGTAGTGTAAAAACTACTAAGAGAACTCCTGTCTGGCACCTTCCCCGGTGGAGTTGTGCATGGGGTGTCTTTGGAACATTTTGTCACCGGCCGAGTCCAAAATTCAGCGATTCCCCATCTCAGCCCAGAAAGCAGACAGAACAACTTTTGTGGTGTCTTTCAGATGCCTACCGGAGCAATGTAAAAACTACCAGGAGAACTCCCGTCTGGCACCTTCCCCGGTGGAGTTGTGCAGGGGGTGTGTTTGGAACATTTTGTCACCAGCCGACTCCAAAATTCAGCGTTTCCCCATCTCAGCCCAGAAAGCAGGTAGAACAACTTTTGTGGTGTCTTTCAGATGCCTACCAAGGTAGTGTAAAAACTATCAAGAGAACTCCTGTCTGGCACCTTCCCCGGTGGAGTTGTGCAGGGGGTGTGTTTGGAACATTTTGTCACCAGCCGAGTCCAAAATTCAGCGTTTCCCCATCTCAGCCCAGAAAGCAGGTAGAACAACTTTTGTGGTGCCTTTCAGCTGCCTACCAAGGTAGTGTAAAAACTACTAAGAGAACTCCTGTCTGGCACCTTCCCCGGTGGAGTTGTGCAGGGGGTGTGTTTGGAACATTTTGTCACCGGCCGAGTCCAAAATTCAGCGGTTCCCCATCTCAGCCCAGAAAGCAGGTAGAACAACTTTTGTGGTGTCTTTCAGATGCCTACCAAGGTAGTGTAGAAACTCTCAAGAGAACTCTTGTCTGGCACCTTCCCCGGTGGAGTTGTGCATGGGGTGTCTTTGGAACATTTTGTCACCAGCCGACTCCAAAATTCAGCGTTTCCCCATCTCAGCCCAGAAAGCAGGTAGAACAACTTTTGTGGTGTCTTTCAGATGCCTACCAGAGCAATGTAAAAACTACCAGGAGAACTCCTGTCTGGCACCTTCCCCGGTGGAGTTGTGCAGGGGGTGTGTTTGGAACATTTTGTCACCAGCCGACTCCAAAATTCAGCGGTTCCCCATCTCAGCCCAGAAAGCAGGTAGAACAACTTTTGTGGTGTCTTTCAGATGCCTACCAAGGTAGTGTAAAAACTACTAAGAGAACTCCTGTCTGGCACCTTCCCCGGTGGAGTTGTGCAGGGGGTGTGTTTGGAACATTTTGTCACCGGCCGAGTCCAAAATTCAGCGGTTCCCCATCTCAGCCCAGAAAGCAGGTAGAACAACTTTTGTGGTGTCTTTCAGCTGCCTACCAAGGTAGTGTAAAAACTACTAAGAGAACTCCTGTCTGGCACCTTCCCCGGTGGAGTTATGCAGGGGGTGTGTTTGGAACATTTTGTCACCGGCCGAGTCCAAAATTCAGCGGTTCCCCATCTCAGCCCAGAAAGCAGGTAGAACAACTTTTGTGGTGTCTTTCAGATGCCTACCAAGGTAGTGTAAAAACTCTCAAGAGAACTCTTGTCTGGCACCTTCCCCGGTGGAGTTGTGCATGGGGTGTCTTTGGAACATTTTGTCACCAGCCGACTCCAAAATTCAGCGGTTCCCCATCTCAGCCCAGAAAGCAGGTAGAACAACTTTTGTGGTGTCTTTCAGATGCCTACCAGAGCAATGTAAAAACTACCAGGAGAACTCCTGTCTGGCACCTTCCCCGGTGGAGTTGTGCAGGGGGTGTGTTTGGAACATTTTGTCACCAGCCGACTCCAAAATTCAGGGGTTCCCCATCTCAGCCCAGAAAGCAGGTAGAACAACTTTTGTGGTGTCTTTCAGCTGCCTACCAAGGTAGTGTAAAAACTACTAAGAGAACTCCTGTCTGGCACCTTCCCCGGTGGAGTTATGCAGGGGGTGTGTTTGGAACATTTTGTCACCGGCCGAGTCCAAAATTCAGCGGTTCCCCATCTCAGCCCAGAAAGCAGGTAGAACAACTTTTGTGGTGTCTTTCAGATGCCTACCAAGGTAGTGTAAAAACTCTCAAGAGAACTCTTGTCTGGCACCTTCCCCGGTGGAGTTGTGCATGGGGTGTCTTTGGAACATTTTGTCACCAGCCGACTCCAAAATTCAGCGGTTCCCCATCTCAGCCCAGAAAGCAGGTAGAACAACTTTTGTGGTGTCTTTCAGATGCCTACCAGAGCAATGTAAAAACTACCAGGAGAACTCCTGTCTGGCACCTTCCCCGGTGGAGTTGTGCAGGGGGTGTGTTTGGAACATTTTGTCACCAGCCGACTCCAAAATTCAGGGGTTCCCCATCTCAGCCCAGAAAGCAGGTAGAACAACTTTTGTGGTGTCTTTCAGCTGCCTACCAAGGTAGTGTAAAAACTACTAAGAGAACTCCTGTCTGGCACCTTCCCCGGTGGAGTTGTGCATGGGGTGTGTTTGGAACATTTTGTCACCGGCCGAGTCCAAAATTCAGCGGTTCCCCATCTCAGCCCAGAAAGCAGGTAGAACAACTTTTGTGGTGTCTTTCAGCTGCCTACCAAGGTAGTGTAAAAACTCTCAAGAGAACTCTTGTCTGGCACCTTCCCCGGGGGAGTTGTGCATGGGGTGTGTTTGGAACATTTTGTCACCAGCCGAGTCCAAAATTCAGCTGTTCCCCATCTCAGCCCAGAAAGCAGGTAGAACAACTTTTGTGGTGCCTTTCAAATGCCTACCAAGGTAGTGAAAAAACTACCAAGAGAACTCCTGTCTGGCACCTTCCCCGGTGGAGTTGTGCATGGGGTGTCTTTGGAACATTTTGTCACCGGCCGAGTCCAAAATTCAGCGATTCCCCATCTCAGCCCAGAAAGCAGGTAGAACAACTTTTGTGGTGTCCTTTTGATGCCTACTGGAGCAATGTAAAAACTACCAACAGAGCTCGTCCCTGGCACCTTCGCTAGTGGAGTTGTGCATGGGGTGTGTTTGGAACATTTTGTCACCGGCCGACTCCAAAATTCAGCGGTTCCCCATCTCAGCCCAGAAAGCAGGTAGAACAACTTTTGTGGTGTCTTTCAGATGCCTACCAAGGTAGTGTAAAAACTATCAAGAGAACGCTTGTTTGGCACATTCCCCGGTGGAGTTGTGCATGGGGTGTCTTTGGAACATTTTGTCACCGGCCGAGTCCAAAATTCAGCGGTTCCCCATCTCAGCCCAGAAAGCAGGTAGAACAACTTTTGTGGTGTCTTTCAGCTGCCTACCAAGGTAGTGTAAAAACTACTAAGAGAACTCCTGTCTGGCACCTTCCCCGGTGGAGTTATGCAGGGGGTGTGTTTGGAACATTTTGTCACCGGCCGAGTCCAAAATTCAGCGGTTCCCCATCTCAGCCCAGAAAGCAGGTAGAACAACTTTTGTGGTGTCTTTCAGATGCCTACCAAGGTAGTGTAAAAACTATTAAGAGAACTCTTGTCTGGCACCTTCCCCGGTGGAGTTGTGCATGGGGTGTCTTTGGAACATTTTGTCACCAGCCGACTCCAAAATTCAGCGGTTCCCCATCTCAGCCCAGAAAGCAGGTAGAACAACTTTTGTGGTGTCTTTCAGATGCCTACCAGAGCAATGTAAAAACTACCAGGAGAACTCCTGTCTGGCACCTTCCCCGGTGGAGTTGTGCATGGGGTGTGTTTGGAACATTTTGTCACCAGCCGAGTCCAAAATTCAGCTGTTCCCCATCTCAGCCCAGAAAGCAGGTAGAACAACTTTTGTGGTGCCTTTCAAATGCCTACCAAGGTAGTGAAAAAACTACCAAGAGAACTCCTGCCTGGCACCTTCCCCGGTGGAGTTGTGCATGGGGTGTCTTTGGAACATTTTGTCACCGGCCGAGTCCAAAATTCAGCGATTCCCCATCTCAGCCCAGAAAGCAGGTAGAACAACTTTTGTGGTGTCCTTTTGATGCCTACTGGAGCAATGTAAAAACTACCAACAGAGCTCGTCCCTGGCACCTTCGCTAGTGGAGTTGTGCATGGGGTGTGTTTGGAACATTTTGTCACCGGCCGACTCCAAAATTCAGCGGTTCCCCATCTCAGCCCAGAAAGCAGGTAGAACAACTTTTGTGGTGTCTTTCAGATGCCTACCAAGGTAGTGTAAAAACTATCAAGAGAACGCTTGTCTGGCACATTCCCCGGTGGAGTTGTGCATGGGGTGTCTTTGGAACATTTTGTCACCGGCCGAGTCCAAAATTCAGCGATTCCCCATCTCAGCCCAGAAAGCAGGTAGAACAACTTTTGTGGTGTCTTTCAGCTGCCTACCAAGGTAGTGTAAAAACTACCAAGAGAACTCCTGCCTGGCACCTTCCCCGGTGGAGTTGTGCAGGGGGTGTGTTTGGAACATTTTGTCACCAGCCGAGTCCAAAATTCAGCTGTTCCCCATCTCAGCCCAGAAAGCAGGTAGAACAACTTTTGTGGTGTCTTTTAGATGCCTACCAAGGTAGTGTAAAAACTACCAGGAGAACTCCTGTCTGGCACCTTCCCCGGTGGAGTTGTGCAGGGGGTGTGTTTGGAACATTTTGTCACCGGCCGAGTCCAAAATTCAGCGATTCCCCATCTCAGCCCAGAAAGCAGGTAGAACAACTTTTGTGCTGCCTTTCAGCTCCCTACCAAGGTAGTGTAAAATCTACCAGGAGAACTCCTGTCTGGCACCTTCCCCGGTGGAGTTGTGCAGGGGGTGTGTTTGGAACATTTTGTCACCAGCCGAGTCCAAAATTCAGCGATTCCCCATCTCAGCCCAGAAAGCAGGTAGAACAACTTTTGTGGTGTCTTTCAGGTGCCTACCAAGGTAGTGTAAAAACTACTAAGAGAACTCCTGTCTGGCACCTTCCCCGGTGGAGTTGTGCATGGGGTGTCTTTGGAACATTTTGTCACCGGCCGAGTCCAAAATTCAGCGATTCCCCATCTCAGCCCAGAAAGCAGGTAGAACAACTTTTGTGGTGTCTTTCAGATGCCTACCAAGGTAGTGTAGAAACTCTCAAGAGAACTCTTGTCTGGCACATTCCCCGGTGGAGTTGTGCATGGGGTGTCTTTGGAACATTTTGTCACCGGCCGAGTCCAAAATTCAGCGGTTCCCCATCTCAGCCCAGAAAGCAGGTAGAACAACTTTTGTGGTGTCCTTTTGATGCCTACTGGAGCAATGTAAAAACTACCAACAGAGCTCGTCCCTGGCACCTTCGCTAGTGGAGTTGTGCATGGGGTGTGTTTGGAACATTTTGTCACCGGCCGACTCCAAAATTCAGCGGTTCCCCATCTCAGCCCAGAAAGCAGGTAGAACAACTTTTGTGGTGTCTTTCAGATGCCTACCAAGGTAGTGTAAAAACTATCAAGAGAACGCTTGTTTGGCACATTCCCCGGTGGAGTTGTGCATGGGGTGTCTTTGGAACATTTTGTCACCGGCCGAGTCCAAAATTCAGCGGTTCCCCATCTCAGCCCAGAAAGCAGGTAGAACAACTTTTGTGGTGTCTTTCAGCTGCCTACCAAGGTAGTGTAAAAACTACTAAGAGAACTCCTGTCTGGCACCTTCCCCGGTGGAGTTATGCAGGGGGTGTGTTTGGAACATTTTGTCACCGGCCGAGTCCAAAATTCAGCGGTTCCCCATCTCAGCCCAGAAAGCAGGTAGAACAACTTTTGTGGTGTCTTTCAGATGCCTACCAAGGTAGTGTAAAAACTATTAAGAGAACTCTTGTCTGGCACCTTCCCCGGTGGAGTTGTGCATGGGGTGTCTTTGGAACATTTTGTCACCAGCCGACTCCAAAATTCAGCGGTTCCCCATCTCAGCCCAGAAAGCAGGTAGAACAACTTTTGTGGTGTCTTTCAGATGCCTACCAGAGCAATGTAAAAACTACCAGGAGAACTCCTGTCTGGCACCTTCCCCGGTGGAGTTGTGCATGGGGTGTGTTTGGAACATTTTGTCACCAGCCGAGTCCAAAATTCAGCTGTTCCCCATCTCAGCCCAGAAAGCAGGTAGAACAACTTTTGTGGTGCCTTTCAAATGCCTACCAAGGTAGTGAAAAAACTACCAAGAGAACTCCTGCCTGGCACCTTCCCCGGTGGAGTTGTGCATGGGGTGTCTTTGGAACATTTTGTCACCGGCCGAGTCCAAAATTCAGCGATTCCCCATCTCAGCCCAGAAAGCAGGTAGAACAACTTTTGTGGTGTCCTTTTGATGCCTACTGGAGCAATGTAAAAACTACCAACAGAGCTCGTCCCTGGCACCTTCGCTAGTGGAGTTGTGCATGGGGTGTGTTTGGAACATTTTGTCACCGGCCGACTCCAAAATTCAGCGGTTCCCCATCTCAGCCCAGAAAGCAGGTAGAACAACTTTTGTGGTGTCTTTCAGATGCCTACCAAGGTAGTGTAAAAACTATCAAGAGAACGCTTGTCTGGCACATTCCCCGGTGGAGTTGTGCATGGGGTGTCTTTGGAACATTTTGTCACCGGCCGAGTCCAAAATTCAGCGATTCCCCATCTCAGCCCAGAAAGCAGGTAGAACAACTTTTGTGGTGTCTTTCAGCTGCCTACCAAGGTAGTGTAAAAACTACCAAGAGAACTCCTGCCTGGCACCTTCCCCGGTGGAGTTGTGCAGGGGGTGTGTTTGGAACATTTTGTCACCAGCCGAGTCCAAAATTCAGCTGTTCCCCATCTCAGCCCAGAAAGCAGGTAGAACAACTTTTGTGGTGTCTTTTAGATGCCTACCAAGGTAGTGTAAAAACTACCAGGAGAACTCCTGTCTGGCACCTTCCCCGGTGGAGTTGTGCAGGGGGTGTGTTTGGAACATTTTGTCACCGGCCGAGTCCAAAATTCAGCGATTCCCCATCTCAGCCCAGAAAGCAGGTAGAACAACTTTTGTGCTGCCTTTCAGCTCCCTACCAAGGTAGTGTAAAATCTACCAGGAGAACTCCTGTCTGGCACCTTCCCCGGTGGAGTTGTGCAGGGGGTGTGTTTGGAACATTTTGTCACCAGCCGAGTCCAAAATTCAGCGATTCCCCATCTCAGCCCAGAAAGCAGGTAGAACAACTTTTGTGGTGTCTTTCAGGTGCCTACCAAGGTAGTGTAAAAACTACTAAGAGAACTCCTGTCTGGCACCTTCCCCGGTGGAGTTGTGCATGGGGTGTCTTTGGAACATTTTGTCACCGGCCGAGTCCAAAATTCAGCGATTCCCCATCTCAGCCCAGAAAGCAGGTAGAACAACTTTTGTGGTGTCTTTCAGATGCCTACCAAGGTAGTGTAGAAACTCTCAAGAGAACTCTTGTCTGGCACCTTCCCCGGTGGAGTTGTGCATGGGGTGTCTTTGGAACATTTTGTCACCAGCCGAGTCCAAAATTCAGCGGTTCCCCATCTCAGCCCAGAAAGCAGGTAGAACAACTTTTGTGGTGTCTTTCAGATGCCTACCAGAGCAATGTAAAAACTACCAGGAGAACTCCTGTCTGGCACCTTCCCCGGTGGAGTTGTGCAGGGGGTGTGTTTGGAACATTTTGTCACCAGCCGACTCCAAAATTCAGCGGTTCCCCATCTCAGCCCAGAAAGCAGGTAGAACAACTTTTGTGGTGTCTTTCAGATGCCTACCAAGGTAGTGTAAAAACTACTAAGAGAACTCCTGTCTGGCACCTTCCCCGGTGGAGTTGTGCATGGGGTGTGTTTGGAACATTTTGTCACCGGCCGAGTCCAAAATTCAGCGGTTCCCCATCTCAGCCCAGAAAGCAGGTAGAACAACTTTTGTGGTGTCTTTCAGCTGCCTACCAAGGTAGTGTAAAAACTACTAAGAGAACTCCTGTCTGGCACCTTCCCCGGTGGAGTTATGCAGGGGGTGTGTTTGGAACATTTTGTCACCGGCCGAGTCCAAAATTCAGCGGTTCCCCATCTCAGCCCAGAAAGCAGGTAGAACAACTTTTGTGGTGTCTTTCAGATGCCTACCAAGGTAGTGTAAAAACTCTCAAGAGAACTCTTGTCTGGCACCTTCCCCGGTGGAGTTGTGCATGGGGTGTCTTTGGAACATTTTGTCACCAGCCGACTCCAAAATTCAGCGGTTCCCCATCTCAGCCCAGAAAGCAGGTAGAACAACTTTTGTGGTGTCTTTCAGATGCCTACCAGAGCAATGTAAAAACTACCAGGAGAACTCCTGTCTGGCACCTTCCCCGGTGGAGTTGTGCAGGGGGTGTGTTTGGAACATTTTGTCACCAGCCGACTCCAAAATTCAGCGGTTCCCCATCTCAGCCCAGAAAGCAGGTAGAACAACTTTTGTG
The DNA here is from genome assembly GCF_023634085.1 of Falco cherrug. Classification (NCBI taxonomy): domain Eukaryota; kingdom Metazoa; phylum Chordata; class Aves; order Falconiformes; family Falconidae; genus Falco; species Falco cherrug. The sequence goes on along the minus strand of NW_026599369.1, from coordinate 65,925 downwards.
GTGTCTTTCAGCTGCCTACCAAGGTAGTGTAAAAACTACTAAGAGAACTCCTGTCTGGCACCTTCCCCGGTGGAGTTGTGCAGGGGGTGTGTTTGGAACATTTTGTCACCGGCCGAGTCCAAAATTCAGCGGTTCCCCATCTCAGCCCAGAAAGCAGGTAGAACAACTTTTGTGGTGTCTTTCAGCTGCCTACCAAGGTAGTGTAAAAACTCTCAAGAGAACTCTTGTCTGGCACCTTCCCCGGTGGAGTTGTGCATGGGGTGTGTTTGGAACATTTTGTCACCAGCCGAGTCCAAAATTCAGCTGTTCCCCATCTCAGCCCAGAAAGCAGGTAGAACAACTTTTGTGGTGCCTTTCAAATGCCTACCAAGGTAGTGAAAAAACTACCAAGAGAACTCCTGTCTGGCACCTTCCCCGGTGGAGTTGTGCATGGGGTGTCTTTGGAACATTTTGTCACCGGCCGAGTCCAAAATTCAGCGATTCCCCATCTCAGCCCAGAAAGCAGGTAGAACAACTTTTGTGGTGTCCTTTTGATGCCTACTGGAGCAATGTAAAAACTACCAACAGAGCTCGTCCCTGGCACCTTCGCTAGTGGAGTTGTGCATGGGGTGTGTTTGGAACATTTTGTCACCGGCCGACTCCAAAATTCAGCGGTTCCCCATCTCAGCCCAGAAAGCAGGTAGAACAACTTTTGTGGTGTCTTTCAGATGCCTACCAAGGTAGTGTAAAAACTATCAAGAGAACGCTTGTTTGGCACATTCCCCGGTGGAGTTGTGCATGGGGTGTCTTTGGAACATTTTGTCACCGGCCGAGTCCAAAATTCAGCGGTTCCCCATCTCAGCCCAGAAAGCAGGTAGAACAACTTTTGTGGTGTCTTTCAGATGCCTACCAAGGTAGTGTAAAAACTATCAAGAGAACGCTTGTCTGGCACATTCCCCGGTGGAGTTGTGCATGGGGTGTCTTTGGAACATTTTGTCACCAGCCGAGTCCAAAATTCAGCGGTTCCCCATCTCAGCCCAGAAAGCAGGTAGAACAACTTTTGTGGTGTCTTTCAGATGCCTACCAGAGCAATGTAAAAACTACCAGGAGAACTCCTGTCTGGCACCTTCCCCGGTGGAGTTGTGCAGGGGGTGTGTTTGGAACATTTTGTCACCAGCCGACTCCAAAATTCAGCGGTTCCCCATCTCAGCCCAGAAAGCAGGTAGAACAACTTTTGTGGTGTCTTTCAGATGCCTACCAAGGTAGTGTAAAAACTACTAAGAGAACTCCTGTCTGGCACCTTCCCCGGTGGAGTTGTGCAGGGGGTGTGTTTGGAACATTTTGTCACCGGCCAAGTCCAAAATTCAGCGGTTCCCCATCTCAGCCCAGAAAGCAGGTAGAACAACTTTTGTGGTGTCTTTCAGCTGCCTACCAAGGTAGTGTAAAAACTACTAAGAGAACTCCTGTCTGGCACCTTCCCCGGTGGAGTTATGCAGGGGGTGTGTTTGGAACATTTTGTCACCGGCCGAGTCCAAAATTCAGCGGTTCCCCATCTCAGCCCAGAAAGCAGGTAGAACAACTTTTGTGGTGTCTTTCAGATGCCTACCAAGGTAGTGTAAAAACTATTAAGAGAACTCTTGTCTGGCACCTTCCCCGGTGGAGTTGTGCATGGGGTGTCTTTGGAACATTTTGTCACCAGCCGACTCCAAAATTCAGCGGTTCCCCATCTCAGCCCAGAAAGCAGGTAGAACAACTTTTGTGGTGTCTTTCAGATGCCTACCAGAGCAATGTAAAAACTACCAGGAGAACTCCTGTCTGGCACCTTCCCCGGTGGAGTTGTGCAGGGGGTGTGTTTGGAACATTTTGTCACCAGCCGACTCCAAAATTCAGCGATTCCCCATCTCAGCCCAGAAAGCAGGTAGAACAACTTTTGTGGTGTCTTTCAGATGTCTACCAAGGTAGTGTAAAAACTACTAAGAGAACTCCTGTCTGGCACCTTCCCCGGTGGAGTTGTGCATGGGGTGTGTTTGGAACATTTTGTCACCGGCCGAGTCCAAAATTCAGCGGTTCCCCATCTCAGCCCAGAAAGCAGGTAGAACAACTTTTGTGGTGTCTTTCAGATGCCTACCAAGGTAGTGTAAAAACTCTCAAGAGAACTCTTGTCTGGCACCTTCCCCGGTGGAGTTGTGCATGGGGTGTGTTTGGAACATTTTGTCACCAGCCGAGTCCAAAATTCAGCTGTTCCCCATCTCAGCCCAGAAAGCAGGTAGAACAACTTTTGTGGTGCCTTTCAAATGCCTACCAAGGTAGTGAAAAAACTATCAAGAGAACTCCTGCCTGGCACCTTCCCCGGTGGAGTTGTGCATGGGGTGTCTTTGGAACATTTTGTCACCGGCCGAGTCCAAAATTCAGCGATTCCCCATCTCAGCCCAGAAAGCAGGTAGAACAACTTTTGTGGTGTCCTTTTGATGCCTACTGGAGCAATGTAAAAACTACCAACAGAGCTCGTCCCTGGCACCTTCGCTAGTGGAGTTGTGCATGGGGTGTGTTTGGAACATTTTGTCACCGGCCGACTCCAAAATTCAGCGGTTCCCCATCTCAGCCCAGAAAGCAGGTAGAACAACTTTTGTGGTGTCTTTCAGATGCCTACCAAGGTAGTGTAAAAACTATCAAGAGAACGCTTGTCTGGCACATTCCCCGGTGGAGTTGTGCATGGGGTGTCTTTGGAACATTTTGTCACCGGCCGAGTCCAAAATTCAGCGATTCCCCATCTCAGCCCAGAAAGCAGGTAGAACAACTTTTGTGGTGTCTTTCAGATGCCTACCGGAGCAATGTAAAAACTACCAGGAGAACTTCCGTCTGGCACCTTCCCCGGTGGAGTTGTGCAGGGGGTGTGTTTGGAACATTTTGTCACCAGCCGACTCCAAAATTCAGCGTTTCCCCATCTCAGCCCAGAAAGCAGGTAGAACAACTTTTGTGGTGTCTTTCAGATGCCTACCAAGGTAGTGTAAAAACTATCAAGAGAACTCCTGTCTGGCACCTTCCCCGGTGGAGTTGTGCAGGGGGTGTGTTTGGAACATTTTGTCACCAGCCGAGTCCAAAATTCAGCGTTTCCCCATCTCAGCCCAGAAAGCAGGTAGAACAACTTTTGTGGTGTCTTTCAGCTGCCTACCAAGGTAGTGTAAAAACTACTAAGAGAACTCCTGTCTGGCACCTTCCCCGATGGAGTTGTGCAGGGGGTGTGTTTGGAACATTTTGTCACCGGCCGAGTCCAAAATTCAGCGGTTCCCCATCTCAGCCCAGAAAGCAGGTAGAACAACTTTTGTGGTGTCTTTCAGATGCCTACCAAGGTAGTGTAAAAACTCTCAAGAGAACTCTTGTCTGGCACCTTCCCCGGTGGAGTTGTGCATGGGGTGTCTTTGGAACATTTTGTCACCAGCCGACTCCAAAATTCAGCGGTTCCCCATCTCAGCCCAGAAAGCAGGTAGAACAACTTTTGTGGTGTCTTTCAGATGCCTACCAGAGCAATGTAAAAACTACCAGGAGAACTCCTGTCTAGCACCTTCCCCGGTGGAGTTGTGCAGGGGGTGTGTTTGGAACATTTTGTCACCAGCCGAGTCCAAAATTCAGCGGTTCCCCATCTCAGCCCAGAAAGCAGGTAGAACAACTTTTGTGGTGTCTTTCAGATGCCTACCAAGGTAGTGTAAAAACTACTAAGAGAACTCCTGTCTGGCACCTTCCCCGGTGGAGTTGTGCAGGGGGTGTGTTTGGAACATTTTGTCACCGGCCGAGTCCAAAATTCAGCGGTTCCCCATCTCAGCCCAGAAAGCAGGTAGAACAACTTTTGTGGTGTCTTTCAGATGCCTACCAAGGTAGTGTAAAAACTCTCAAGAGAACTCTTGTCTGGCACCTTCCCCGGTGGAGTTGTGCATGGGGTGTCTTTGGAACATTTTGTCACCAGCCGACTCCAAAATTCAGCGGTTCCCCATCTCAGCCCAGAAAGCAGGTAGAACAACTTTTGTGGTGTCTTTCAGCTGCCTACCAAGGTAGTGTAAAAACTACTAAGAGAACTCCTGTCTGGCACCTTCCCCGGTGGAGTTATGCAGGGGGTGTGTTTGGAACATTTTGTCACCGGCCGAGTCCAAAATTCAGCGGTTCCCCATCTCAGCCCAGAAAGCAGGTAGAACAACTTTTGTGGTGTCTTTCAGATGCCTACCAAGGTAGTGTAAAAACTCTCAAGAGAACTCTTGTCTGGCACCTTCCCCGGTGGAGTTGTGCATGGGGTGTCTTTGGAACATTTTGTCACCAGCCGACTCCAAAATTCAGCGGTTCCCCATCTCAGCCCAGAAAGCAGGTAGAACAACTTTTGTGGTGTCTTTCAGATGCCTACCAGAGCAATGTAAAAACTACCAGGAGAACTCCTGTCTGGCACCTTCCCCGGTGGAGTTGTGCAGGGGGTGTGTTTGGAACATTTTGTCACCAGCCGACTCCAAAATTCAGCGGTTCCCCATCTCAGCCCAGAAAGCAGGTAGAACAACTTTTGTGGTGTCTTTCAGCTGCCTACCAAGGTAGTGTAAAAACTACTAAGAGAACTCCTGTCTGGCACCTTCCCCGGTGGAGTTGTGCATGGGGTGTGTTTGGAACATTTTGTCACCGGCCGAGTCCAAAATTCAGCGGTTCCCCATCTCAGCCCAGAAAGCAGGTAGAACAACTTTTGTGGTGTCTTTCAGCTGCCTACCAAGGTAGTGTAAAAACTCTCAAGAGAACTCTTGTCTGGCACCTTCCCCGGTGGAGTTGTGCATGGGGTGTGTTTGGAACATTTTGTCACCAGCCGAGTCCAAAATTCAGCTGTTCCCCATCTCAGCCCAGAAAGCAGGTAGAACAACTTTTGTGGTGCCTTTCAAATGCCTACCAAGGTAGTGAAAAAACTACCAAGAGAACTCCTGTCTGGCACCTTCCCCGGTGGAGTTGTGCATGGGGTGTCTTTGGAACATTTTGTCACCGGCCGAGTCCAAAATTCAGCGATTCCCCATCTCAGCCCAGAAAGCAGGTAGAACAACTTTTGTGGTGTCCTTTTGATGCCTACTGGAGCAATGTAAAAACTACCAACAGAGCTCGTCCCTGGCACCTTCGCTAGTGGAGTTGTGCATGGGGTGTGTTTGGAACATTTTGTCACCGGCCGACTCCAAAATTCAGCGGTTCCCCATCTCAGCCCAGAAAGCAGGTAGAACAACTTTTGTGGTGTCTTTCAGATGCCTACCAAGGTAGTGTAAAAACTATCAAGAGAACGCTTGTTTGGCACATTCCCCGGTGGAGTTGTGCATGGGGTGTCTTTGGAACATTTTGTCACCGGCCGAGTCCAAAATTCAGCGGTTCCCCATCTCAGCCCAGAAAGCAGGTAGAACAACTTTTGTGGTGTCTTTCAGATGCCTACCAAGGTAGTGTAAAAACTATCAAGAGAACGCTTGTCTGGCACATTCCCCGGTGGAGTTGTGCATGGGGTGTCTTTGGAACATTTTGTCACCAGCCGAGTCCAAAATTCAGCGGTTCCCCATCTCAGCCCAGAAAGCAGGTAGAACAACTTTTGTGGTGTCTTTCAGATGCCTACCAGAGCAATGTAAAAACTACCAGGAGAACTCCTGTCTGGCACCTTCCCCGGTGGAGTTGTGCAGGGGGTGTGTTTGGAACATTTTGTCACCAGCCGACTCCAAAATTCAGCGGTTCCCCATCTCAGCCCAGAAAGCAGGTAGAACAACTTTTGTGGTGTCTTTCAGATGCCTACCAAGGTAGTGTAAAAACTACTAAGAGAACTCCTGTCTGGCACCTTCCCCGGTGGAGTTGTGCAGGGGGTGTGTTTGGAACATTTTGTCACCGGCCAAGTCCAAAATTCAGCGGTTCCCCATCTCAGCCCAGAAAGCAGGTAGAACAACTTTTGTGGTGTCTTTCAGCTGCCTACCAAGGTAGTGTAAAAACTACTAAGAGAACTCCTGTCTGGCACCTTCCCCGGTGGAGTTATGCAGGGGGTGTGTTTGGAACATTTTGTCACCGGCCGAGTCCAAAATTCAGCGGTTCCCCATCTCAGCCCAGAAAGCAGGTAGAACAACTTTTGTGGTGTCTTTCAGATGCCTACCAAGGTAGTGTAAAAACTATTAAGAGAACTCTTGTCTGGCACCTTCCCCGGTGGAGTTGTGCATGGGGTGTCTTTGGAACATTTTGTCACCAGCCGACTCCAAAATTCAGCGGTTCCCCATCTCAGCCCAGAAAGCAGGTAGAACAACTTTTGTGGTGTCTTTCAGATGCCTACCGGAGCAATGTAAAAACTACCAGGAGAACTCCTGTCTGGCACCTTCCCCGGTGGAGTTGTGCAGGGGGTGTGTTTGGAACATTTTGTCACCAGCCGACTCCAAAATTCAGCGGTTCCCCATCTCAGCCCAGAAAGCAGGTAGAACAACTTTTGTGGTGTCTTTCAGATGCCTACCGGAGCAATGTAAAAACTACCAGGAGAACTCCTGTCTGGCACCTTCCCCGGTGGAGTTGTGCATGGGGTGTCTTTGGAACATTTTGTCACCGGCCGACTCCAAAATTCAGCGGTTCCCCATCTCAGCCCAGAAAGCAGGTAGAACAACTTTTGTGGTGTCTTTCAGCTGCCTACCAAGGTAGTGTAAAAACTACTAAGAGAACTCCTGTCTGGCACCTTCCCCGGTGGAGTTGTGCATGGGGTGTGTTTGGAACATTTTGTCACCGGCCGAGTCCAAAATTCAGCGGTTCCCCATCTCAGCCCAGAAAGCAGGTAGAACAACTTTTGTGGTGTCTTTCAGATGCCTACCAAGGTAGTGTAAAAACTCTCAAGAGAACTCTTGTCTGGCACCTTCCCCGGTGGAGTTGTGCATGGGGTGTGTTTGGAACATTTTGTCACCAGCCGAGTCCAAAATTCAGCTGTTCCCCATCTCAGCCCAGAAAGCAGGTAGAACAACTTTTGTGGTGCCTTTCAAATGCCTACCAAGGTAGTGAAAAAACTACCAAGAGAACTCCTGCCTGGCACCTTCCCCGGTGGAGTTGTGCATGGGGTGTCTTTGGAACATTTTGTCACCGGCCGAGTCCAAAATTCAGCGATTCCCCATCTCAGCCCAGAAAGCAGGTAGAACAACTTTTGTGGTGTCCTTTTGATGCCTACTGGAGCAATGTAAAAACTACCAACAGAGCTCGTCCCTGGCACCTTCGCTAGTGGAGTTGTGCATGGGGTGTGTTTGGAACATTTTGTCACCGGCCGACTCCAAAATTCAGCGGTTCCCCATCTCAGCCCAGAAAGCAGGTAGAACAACTTTTGTGGTGTCTTTCAGATGCCTACCAAGGTAGTGTAAAAACTATCAAGAGAACGCTTGTCTGGCACATTCCCCGGTGGAGTTGTGCATGGGGTGTCTTTGGAACATTTTGTCACCGGCCGAGTCCAAAATTCAGCGATTCCCCATCTCAGCCCAGAAAGCAGGTAGAACAACTTTTGTGGTGTCTTTCAGATGCCTACCGGAGCAATGTAAAAACTACCAGGAGAACTTCCGTCTGGCACCTTCCCCGGTGGAGTTGTGCAGGGGGTGTGTTTGGAACATTTTGTCACCAGCCGACTCCAAAATTCAGCGTTTCCCCATCTCAGCCCAGAAAGCAGGTAGAACAACTTTTGTGGTGTCTTTCAGATGCCTACCAAGGTAGTGTAAAAACTATCAAGAGAACTCCTGTCTGGCACCTTCCCCGGTGGAGTTGTGCAGGGGGTGTGTTTGGAACATTTTGTCACCAGCCGAGTCCAAAATTCAGCGTTTCCCCATCTCAGCCCAGAAAGCAGGTAGAACAACTTTTGTGGTGTCTTTCAGCTGCCTACCAAGGTAGTGTAAAAACTACTAAGAGAACTCCTGTCTGGCACCTTCCCCGATGGAGTTGTGCAGGGGGTGTGTTTGGAACATTTTGTCACCGGCCGAGTCCAAAATTCAGCGGTTCCCCATCTCAGCCCAGAAAGCAGGTAGAACAACTTTTGTGGTGTCTTTCAGATGCCTACCAAGGTAGTGTAAAAACTCTCAAGAGAACTCTTGTCTGGCACCTTCCCCGGTGGAGTTGTGCATGGGGTGTCTTTGGAACATTTTGTCACCAGCCGACTCCAAAATTCAGCGGTTCCCCATCTCAGCCCAGAAAGCAGGTAGAACAACTTTTGTGGTGTCTTTCAGATGCCTACCAGAGCAATGTAAAAACTACCAGGAGAACTCCTGTCTGGCACCTTCCCCGGTGGAGTTGTGCATGGGGTGTGTTTGGAACATTTTGTCACCAGCCGACTCCAAAATTCAGCGGTTCCCCATCTCAGCCCAGAAAGCAGGTAGAACAACTTTTGTGGTGTCTTTCAGATGCCTACCAAGGTAGTGTAAAAACTACTAAGAGAACTCCTGTCTGGCACCTTCCCCGGTGGAGTTGTGCAGGGGGTGTGTTTGGAACATTTTGTCACCGGCCGAGTCCAAAATTCAGCGGTTCCCCATCTCAGCCCAGAAAGCAGGTAGAACAACTTTTGTGGTGTCTTTCAGATGCCTACCAGAGCAATGTAAAAACTACCAGGAGAACTCCTGTCTGGCACCTTCCCCGGTGGAGTTGTGCAGGGGGTGTGTTTGGAACATTTTGTCACCAGCCGACTCCAAAATTCAGCGGTTCCCCATCTCAGCCCAGAAAGCAGGTAGAACAACTTTTGTGGTGCCTTTCAGGTGCCTACCAAGGTAGTGTAAAAACTATCAAGAGAACTCCTGTCTGGCACCTTCCCCGGTGGAGTTGTGCAGGGGGTGTGTTTGGAACATTTTGTCACCAGCCGAGTCCAAAATTCAGCGTTTCCCCATCTCAGCCCAGAAAGCAGGTAGAACAACTTTTGTGGTGTCTTTCAGCTGCCTACCAAGGTATTGCAAAAACTACTAAGAGAACTCCTGTCTGACACCTTCCCCGGTGGAGTTGTGCAGGGGGTGTGTTTGGAACATTTTGTCACCAGCCGAGTCCAAAATTCAGCGTTTCCCCATCTCAGCCCAGAAAGCAGGTAGAACAACTTTTGTGGTGTCTTTCAGATGCCTACCAAGGTAGTGTAAAAACTACTAAGAGAACTCCTGTCTGGCACCTTCCCCGGTGGAGTTGTGCAGGGGGTGTGTTTGGAACATTTTGTCACCGGCCGAGTCCAAAATTCAGCGGTTCCCCATCTCAGCCCAGAAAGCAGGTAGAACAACTTTTGTGGTGTCTTTCAGCTGCCTACCGGAGCAATGTAAAAACTACCAGGAGAACTCCTGTCTGGCACCTTCCCCGGTGGAGTTGTGCATGGGGTGTGTTCGGAACATTTTGTCACCAGCCGAGTCCAAAAATTCAGCGTTTCCCCATCTCAGCCTAGAAAGCAGGTAGAACAACTTTTGTGGTGCCTTTCAGCTGCCTACCAAGGTAGTGTAAAAACTACTAAGAGAACTCCTGCCTGGCACCTTCCCCGGTGGAGTTGTGCATGGGGTGTGTTTGGAACATTTTGTCACCGGCCGAGTCCAAAATTCAGCGGTTCCCCATCTCAGCCCAGAAAGCAGGTAGAACAACTTTTGTGGTGCCTTTCAGGTGCCTACCAAGGTAGTGTAAAAACTACTAAGAGAACTCCTGTCTGGCACCTTCCCCGGTGGAGTTGTGCATGGGGTGTCTTTGGAACATTTTGTCACCGGCCGAGTCCAAAATTCAGCGGTTCCCCATCTCAGCCCAGAAAGCAGGTAGAACAACTTTTGTGGTGTCTTTCAGCTCCCTACCGGAGCAATGTAAAAACTACCAGGAGAACTCCTGTCTGGCACCTTCCCCGGTGGAGTTGTGCAGGGGGTGTGTTTGGAACATTTTGTCACCGGCCGAGTCCAAAATTCAGCGATTCCCCATCTCAGCCCAGAAAACAGGTAGAACAACTTTTGTGGTGCCTTTCAGGTGCCTACCAAGGTAGTGTAAAAACTACCACGAAAACGCCTGTCTGGCACCTTCCCCGGTGGAGTTGTGCATGGGGTGTGTTTGGAACATTTTGTCACCGGCCGAGTCCAAAATTCAGCGATTCCCCATCTCAGCCCAGAAAGCAGGTAGAACAACTTTTGTGCTGCCTTTCAGCTCCCTACCAAGGTAGTGTAAAATCTACCAGGAGAACTCCTGTCTGGCACCTTCCCCGGTGGAGTTGTGCAGGGGCTGTGTTTGGAACATTTTGTCACCGGCCGACTCCAAAATTCAGCGGTTCCCCATCTCAGCCCAGAAAGCAGGTAGAACATCTTTTGTGGTGTCTTTTAGATGCCTACCGGAGCAATGTAAAAACTACCAGGAGAACGCCTGTCTGGCACCTTCCCCGGTATAGTTGTGCAGGGGGTGTCTTTGGAACATTTTGTCACAAGCCGAGTCCAAAATTCAGCTGTTCCCCATCTCAGCCCAGAAAGCAGGTAGAACAACTTTTGTGGTGTCTTTTAGATGCCTACCAAGGTAGTGTAAAAACTACCAGGAGAACTCCTGTCTGGCACCTTCCCCGGTGGAGTTGTGCAGGGGGTGTGTTTGGAACATTTTGTCACCGGCCGAGTCCAAAATTCAGCGATTCCCCATCTCAGCCCAGAAAGCAGGTAGAACAACTTTTGTGCTGCCTTTCAGCTCCCTACCAAGGTAGTGTAAAATCTACCAGGAGAACTCCTGTCTGGCACCTTCCCCGGTGGAGTTGTGCAGGGGGTGTGTTTGGAACATTTTGTCACCAGCCGAGTCCAAAATTCAGCGATTCCCCATCTCAGCCCAGAAAGCAGGTAGAACAACTTTTGTGGTGTCTTTCAGATGCCTACCAGAGCAATGTAAAAACTACCAGGAGAACTCCTGTCTGGCACCTTCCCCGGTGGAGTTGTGCATGGGGTGTGTTCGGAACATTTTGTCACCAGCCGAGTCCAAAAATTCAGCGTTTCCCCATCTCAGCCCAGAAAGCAGGTAGAACAACTTTTGTGGTGTCTTTCAGCTGCCTACCAAGGTAGTGTAAAAACTACCAAGAGAACTCCTGCCTGGCACCTTCCCCGGTGGAGTTGTGCATGGGGTGTCTTTGGAACATTTTGTCACCAGCCGAGTCCAAAATTCAGCTGTTCCCCATCTCAGCCCAGAAAGCAGGTAGAACAACTTTTGTGGTGTCTTTTAGATGCCTACCAAGGTAGTGTAAAAACTACCAGGAGAACTCCTGTCTGGCACCTTCCCCGGTGGAGTTGTGCAGGGGGTGTGTTTGGAACATTTTGTCACCGGCCGAGTCCAAAATTCAGCGATTCCCCATCTCAGCCCAGAAAGCAGGTAGAACAACTTTTGTGCTGCCTTTCAGCTCCCTACCAAGGTAGTGTAAAATCTACCAGGAGAACTCCTGTCTGGCACCTTCCCCGGTGGAGTTGTGCAGGGGGTGTGTTTGGAACATTTTGTCACCAGCCGAGTCCAAAATTCAGCGATTCCCCATCTCAGCCCAGAAAGCAGGTAGAACAACTTTTGTGGTGTCTTTCAGGTGCCTACCAAGGTAGTGTAAAAACTACTAAGAGAACTCCTGTCTGGCACCTTCCCCGGTGGAGTTGTGCATGGGGTGTCTTTGGAACATTTTGTCACCGGCCGAGTCCAAAATTCAGCGATTCCCCATCTCAGCCCAGAAAGCAGACAGAACAACTTTTGTGGTGTCTTTCAGATGCCTACCGGAGCAATGTAAAAACTACCAGGAGAACTCCCGTCTGGCACCTTCCCCGGTGGAGTTGTGCAGGGGGTGTGTTTGGAACATTTTGTCACCAGCCGACTCCAAAATTCAGCGTTTCCCCATCTCAGCCCAGAAAGCAGGTAGAACAACTTTTGTGGTGCCTTTCAGGTGCCTACCAAGGTAGTGTAAAAACTATCAAGAGAACTCCTGTCTGGCACCTTCCCCGGTGGAGTTGTGCAGGGGGTGTGTTTGGAACATTTTGTCACCAGCCGAGTCCAAAATTCAGCGTTTCCCCATCTCAGCCCAGAAAGCAGGTAGAACAACTTTTGTGGTGCCTTTCAGCTGCCTACCAAGGTAGTGTAAAAACTACTAAGAGAACTCCTGTCTGGCACCTTCCCCGGTGGAGTTGTGCAGGGGGTGTGTTTGGAACATTTTGTCACCGGCCGAGTCCAAAATTCAGCGGTTCCCCATCTCAGCCCAGAAAGCAGGTAGAACAACTTTTGTGGTGTCTTTCAGATGCCTACCAAGGTAGTGTAGAAACTCTCAAGAGAACTCTTGTCTGGCACCTTCCCCGGTGGAGTTGTGCATGGGGTGTCTTTGGAACATTTTGTCACCAGCCGAGTCCAAAATTCAGCGGTTCCCCATCTCAGCCCAGAAAGCAGGTAGAACAACTTTTGTGGTGTCTTTCAGATGCCTACCAGAGCAATGTAAAAACTACCAGGAGAACTCCTGCCTGGCACCTTCCCCGGTGGAGTTGTGCATGGGGTGTCTTTGGAACATTTTGTCACCGGCCGAGTCCAAAATTCAGCGATTCCCCATCTCAGCCCAGAAAGCAGGTAGAACAACTTTTGTGGTGTCCTTTTGATGCCTACTGGAGCAATGTAAAAACTACCAACAGAGCTCGTCCCTGGCACCTTCGATAGTGGAGTTGTGCATGGGGTGTGTTTGGAACATTTTGTCACCGGCCGACTCCAAAATTCAGCGGTTCCCCATCTCAGCCCAGAAAGCAGGTAGAACAACTTTTGTGGTGTCTTTCAGATGCCTACCAAGGTAGTGTAAAAACTATCAAGAGAACGCTTGTCTGGCACATTCCCCGGTGGAGTTGTGCATGGGGTGTCTTTGGAACATTTTGTCACCGGCCGAGTCCAAAATTCAGCGATTCCCCATCTCAGCCCAGAAAGCAGGTAGAACAACTTTTGTGGTGTCTTTCAGATGCCTACCGGAGCAATGTAAAAACTACCAGGAGAACATCCGTCTGGCACCTTCCCCGGTGGAGTTGTGCAGGGGGTGTGTTTGGAACATTTTGTCACCGGCCGACTCCAAAATTCAGCGTTTCCCCATCTCAGCCCAGAAAGCAGGTAGAACAACTTTTGTGGTGTCTTTCAGATGCCTACCAAGGTAGTGTAAAAACTATCAAGAGAACTCCTGTCTGGCACCTTCCCCGGTGGAGTTGTGCAGGGGGTGTGTTTGGAACATTTTGTCACCAGCCGAGTCCAAAATTCAGCGTTTCCCCATCTCAGCCCAGAAAGCAGGTAGAACAACTTTTGTGGTGTCTTTCAGCTGCCTACCAAGGTAGTGTAAAAACTACTAAGAGAACTCCTGTCTGGCACCTTCCCCGATGGAGTTGTGCAGGGGGTGTGTTTGGAACATTTTGTCACCGGCCGAGTCCAAAATTCAGCGGTTCCCCATCTCAGCCCAGAAAGCAGGTAGAACAACTTTTGTGGTGTCTTTCAGATGCCTACCAAGGTAGTGTAAAAACTCTCAAGAGAACTCTTGTCTGGCACCTTCCCCGGTGGAGTTGTGCATGGGGTGTGTTTGGAACATTTTGTCACCAGCCAACTCCAAAATTCAGCGGTTCCCCATCTCAGCCCAGAAAGCAGGTAGAACAACTTTTGTGGTGTCTTTCAGATGCCTACCAGAGCAATGTAAAAACTACCAGGAGAACTCCTGTCTGGCACCTTCCCCGGTGGAGTTGTGCAGGGGGTGTGTTTGGAACATTTTGTCACCAGCCGACTCCAAAATTCAGCGGTTCCCCATCTCAGCCCAGAAAGCAGGTAGAACAACTTTTGTGGTGTCTTTCAGATGCCTACCAAGGTAGTGTAAAAACTACTAAGAGAACTCCTGTCTGGCACCTTCCCCGGTGGAGTTGTGCAGGGGGTGTGTTTGGAACATTTTGTCACCGGCCGAGTCCAAAATTCAGCGGTTCCCCATCTCAGCCCAGAAAGCAGGTAGAACAACTTTTGTGGTGTCTTTCAGATGCCTACCAAGGTAGTGTAAAAACTCTCAAGAGAACTCTTGTCTGGCACCTTCCCCGGTGGAGTTGTGCATGGGGTGTCTTTGGAACATTTTGTCACCAGCCGACTCCAAAATTCAGCGGTTCCCCATCTCAGCCCAGAAAGCAGGTAGAACAACTTTTGTGGTGTCTTTCAGATGCCTACCAGAGCAATGTAAAAACTACCAGGAGAACTCCTGTCTGGCACCTTCCCCGGTGGAGTTGTGCAGGGGGTGTGTTTGGAACATTTTGTCACCAGCCGAGTCCAAAATTCAGCGGTTCCCCATCTCAGCCCAGAAAGCAGGTAGAACAACTTTTGTGGTGCCTTTCAGGTGCCTACCAAGGTAGTGTAAAAACTACTAAGAGAACTCCTGCCTGGCACCTTCCCCGGTGGAGTTGTGCATGGGGTGTGTTTGGAACATTTTGTCACCGGCCGAGTCCAAAATTCAGCGGTTCCCCATCTCAGCCCAGAAAGCAGGTAGAACAACTTTTGTGGTGCCTTTCAGCTGCCTACCAAGGTAGTGTAAAAACTACTAAGAGAACTCCTGTCTGGCACCTTCCCCGGTGGAGTTGTACATGGGGTGTGTTTGGAACATTTTGTCACCGGCCGACTCCAAAATTCAGCGGTTCCCCATCTCAGCCCAGAAAGCAGGTAGAACAACTTTTGTGGTGCCTTTCAGGTGCCTACCAATGTAGTGTAAAAACTACCAGGAGAACTCCTGTCTGGCACCTTCCCCGGTGGAGTTGTGCATGGGGTGTGTTTGGAACATTTTGTCACCAGCCGAGTCCAAAATTCAGCTGTTCCCCATCTCAGCCCAGAAAGCAGGTAGAACAACTTTTGTGGTGCCTTTCAAATGCCTACCAAGGTAGTGTAAAAACTACCAAGAGAACTCCTGCCTGGCACCTTCCCCGGTGGAGTTGTGCATGGGGTGTCTTTGGAACATTTTGTCACCGGCCGAGTCCAAAATTCAGCGATTCCCCATCTCAGCCCAGAAAGCAGGTAGAACAACTTTTGTGGTGTCCTTTTGATGCCTACCGGAGCAATGTAAAAACTACCAACAGAGCTCGTCCCTGGCACCTTCGCTAGTGGAGTTGTGCATGGGGTGTGTTTGGAACATTTTGTCACCGCCCGACTCCAAAATTCAGCGGTTCCCCATCTCAGCCCAGAAAGCAGGTAGAACAACTTTTGTGGTGTCTTTCAGATGCCTACCAAGGTAGTGTAAAAACTATCAAGAGAACGCTTGTCTGGCACATTCCCCGGTGGAGTTGTGCATGGGGTGTCTTTGGAACATTTTGTCACCGGCCGAGTCCAAAATTCAGCGATTCCCCATCTCAGCCCAGAAAGCAGGTAGAACAACTTTTGTGGTGTCTTTCAGCTGCCTACCGGAGCAATGTAAAAACTACCAGGAGAACTCCTGTCTGGCACCTTCCCCGGTGGAGTTGTGCATGGGGTGTGTTCGGAACATTTTGTCACCAGCCGAGTCCAAAATTCAGCGGTTCCCCATCTCAGCCCAGAAAGCAGGTAGAACAACTTTTGTGGTGCCTTTCAGCTGCCTACCAAGGTAGTGTAAAAACTACCAAGAGAACTCCTGCCTGGCATCTTCCCCGGTGGAGTTCTGCATGGGGTGTGTTTGGAACATTTTGTCACCGGCCGAGTCCAAAATTCAGCGGTTCCCCATCTCAGCCCAGAAAGCAGGTAGAACAACTTTTGTGGTGCCTTTCAGGTGCCTACCAAGGTAGTGTAAAAACTACTAAGAGAACTCCTGTCTGGCACCTTCCCCGGTGGAGTTGTGCATGGGGTGTCTTTGGAACATTTTGTCACTGGCCGAGTCCAAAATTCAGCGGTTCCCCATCTCAGCCCAGAAAGCAGGTAGAACAACTTTTGTGGTGTCTTTCAGATGCCTACCGGAGCAATGTAAAAACTACCAGGAGAACTCCTGTCTGGCACCTTCCCCGGTGGAGTTGTGCATGGGGTGTGTTTGGAACATTTTGTCACCAGCCGACTCCAAAATTCAGCGATTCCCCATCTCAGCCCAGAAAGCAGGTAGAACAACTTTTGTGGTGCCTTTCAAATGCCTACCAAGGTAGTGTAAAAACTACCAAGAGAACTCCTGCCTGGCACCTTCCCCGGTGGAGTTGTGCATGGGGTGTCTTTGGAACATTTTGTCACCGGCCGAGTCCAAAATTCAGCGATTCCCCATCTCAGCCCAGAAAGCAGGTAGAACAACTTTTGTGGTGCCTTTCAGCTGCCTACCAAGGTAGTGTAAAAACTATTAAGAGAACTCCTGTCTGGCACCTTCCCCGGTGGAGTTGTGCATGGGGTGTGTTTGGAACATTTTGTCACCGGCCGAGTCCAAAATTCAGCGTTTCCCCATCTCAGCCCAGAAAGCAGGTAGAACAACTTTTGTGGTGTCTTTCAGATGCCTACCGGAGCAATGTAAAAACTACAGGAGAACTCCTGTCTGGCACCTTCCCCGGTGGAGTTGTGCATGGGGTGTGTTCGGAATATTTTGTCACCAGCCGAGTCCAAAAATTCAGCGGTTCCCCATCTCAGCCCAGAAAGCAGGTAGAACAACTTTTGTGGTGCCTTTCAAATGCCTACCAAGGTAGTGTAAAAACTCTCAAGAGAACTCTTGTCTGGCACCTTCCCCGGTGGAGTTGTGCATGGGGTGTCTTTGGAACATTTTGTCACCAGCCGACTCCAAAATTCAGCGGTTCCCCATCTCAGCCCAGAAAGCAGGTAGAACAACTTTTGTGGTGTCTTTCAGATGCCTACCAGAGCAATGTAAAAACTACCAGGAGAACTCCTGTCTGGCACCTTCCCCGGTGGAGTTGTGCAGGGGGTGTGTTTGGAACATTTTGTCACCAGCCGACTCCAAAATTCAGCGGTTCCCCATCTCAGCCCAGAAAGCAGGTAGAACAACTTTTGTGGTGTCTTTCAGATGCCTACCAAGGTAGTGTAAAAACTATCAAGAGAACTCTTGTCTGGCACCTTCCCCGGTGGAGTTGTGCATGGGGTGTCTTTGGAACATTTTGTCACCAGCCGACTCCAAAATTCAGCGGTTCCCCATCTCAGCCCAGAAAGCAGGTAGAACAACTTTTGTGGTGTCTTTCAGATGCCTACCAGAGCAATGTAAAAACTACCAGGAGAACTCCTGTCTGGCACCTTCCCCGGTGGAGTTGTGCAGGGGGTGTGTTTGGAACATTTTGTCACCAGCCGAGTCCAAAATTCAGCGGTTCCCCATCTCAGCCCAGAAAGCAGGTAGAACAACTTTTGTGGTGTCTTTCAGGTGCCTACCAAGGTAGTGTAAAAACTACTAAGAGAACTCCTGCCTGGCACCTTCCCCGGTGGAGTTGTGCATGGGGTGTGTTTGGAACATTTTGTCACCGGCCGAGTCCAAAATTCAGCGGTTCCCCATCTCAGCCCAGAAAGCAGGTAGAACAACTTTTGTGGTGCCTTTCAGCTGCCTACCAAGGTAGTGTAAAAACTACTAAGAGAACTCCTGTCTGGCACCTTCCCCGGTGGAGTTGTGCATGGGGTGTCTTTGGAACATTTTGTCACCGGCCGACTCCAAAATTCAGCGGTTCCCCATCTCAGCCCAGAAAGCAGGTAGAACAACTTTTGTGGTGTCTTTCAGATGCCTACCGGAGCAATGTAAAAACTACCAGGAGAACTCCTGTCTGGCACCTTCCCCGGTGGAGTTGTGCATGGGGTGTGTTTGGAACATTTTGTCACCAGCCGACTCCAAAATTCAGCTGTTCCCCATCTCAGCCCAGAAAGCAGGTAGAACAACTTTTGTGGTGCCTTTCAAATGCCTACCAAGGTAGTGTAAAAACTACCAAGAGAACTCCTGCCTGGCACCTTCCCCGGTGGAGTTGTGCATGGGGTGTCTTTGGAACATTTTGTCACCGGCCGAGTCCAAAATTCAGCGATTCCCCATCTCAGCCCAGAAAGCAGGTAGAACAACTTTTGTGGTGTCCTTTTGATGCCTACCGGAGCAATGTAAAAACTACCAACAGAGCTCGTCCCTGGCACCTTCGCTAGTGGAGTTGTGCATGGGGTGTGTTTGGAACATTTTGTCACCGCCCGACTCCAAAATTCAGCGGTTCCCCATCTCAGCCCAGAAAGCAGGTAGAACAACTTTTGTGGTGTCTTTCAGATGCCTACCAAGGTAGTGTAAAAACTATCAAGAGAACGCTTGTCTGGCACATTCCCCGGTGGAGTTGTGCATGGGGTGTCTTTGGAACATTTTGTCACCGGCCGAGTCCAAAATTCAGCGATTCCCCATCTCAGCCCAGAAAGCAGGTAGAACAACTTTTGTGGTGTCTTTCAGCTGCCTACCGGAGCAATGTAAAAACTACCAGGAGAACTCCTGTCTGGCACCTTCCCCGGTGGAGTTGTGCATGGGGTGTGTTTGGAACATTTTGTCACCGGCCGAGTCCAAAATTCAGCGGTTCCCCATCTCAGCCCAGAAAGCAGGTAGAACAACTTTTGTGGTGCCTTTCAGCTGCCTACCAAGGTAGTGTAAAAACTACTAAGAGAACTCCTGTCTGGCACCTTCCCCGGTGGAGTTGTGCATGGGGTGTCTTTGGAACATTTTTTCACCGGCCGAGTCCAAAATTCAGCGATTCCCCATCTCAGCCCAGAAAGCAGGTAGAACAACTTTTGTGGTGCCTTTCAAATGCCTACCAAGGTAGTGTAAAAACTTCTAAGAGAACTCCTGTCTGGCACCTTCCCCGGTGGAGTTGTGCATGGGGTGTCTTTGGAACATTTTGTCACCGGCCGAGTCCAAAATTCAGCGATTCCCCATCTCAGCCCACAAAGCAGGTAGAACAACTTTTGTGGTGTCCTTTTGATGCCTACCGGAGCAATGTAAAAACTACCAACAGAGCTCGTCCCTGGCACCTTCGCTAGTGGAGTTGTGCATGGGGTGTGTTCGGAACATTTTGTCACCGGCCGACTCCAAAATTCAGCGTTTCCCCATCTCAGCCCAGAAAGCAGGTAGAACAACTTTTGTGGTGCCTTTCAGCTGCCTACCAAGGTAGTGTAAAAACTATTAAGAGAACTCCTGTCTGGCACCTTCCCCGGTGGAGTTGTGCATGGGGTGTGTTTGGAACATTTTGTCACCGGCCGAGTCCAAAATTCAGCGTTTCCCCATCTCAGCCCAGAAAGCAGGTAGAACAACTTTTGTGGTGTCTTTCAGATGCCTACCGGAGCAATGTAAAAACTACCAGGAGAACTCCTGTCTGGCACCTTCCCCGGTGTAGTTGTGCATGGGGTGTCTTTGGAACATTTTGTCACCAGCCGACTCCAAAATTCAGCGATTCCCCATCTCAGCCCAGAAAGCAGGTAGAACAACTTTTGTGGTGCCTTTCAAATGCCTACCAAGGTAGTGTAAAAACTACCAAGAGAACTCCTGCCTGGCACCTTCCCCGGTGGAGTTGTGCATGGGATGTCTTTGGAACATTTTGTCACCGGCCGACTCCAAAATTCAGCGATTCCCCATCTCAGCCCAGAAAGCAGGTAGAACAACTTTTGTGGTGTCCTTTTGATGCCTACCGGAGCAATGTAAAAACTACCAACAGAGCTCGTCCCTGGCACCTTCGCTAGTGGAGTTGTGCATGGGGTGTGTTTGGAACATTTTGTCACCGGCCGACTCCAAAATTCAGCGGTTCCCCATCTCAGCCCAGAAAGCAGGTAGAACAACTTTTGTGGTGCCTTTCAGCTGCCTACCAAGGTAGTGTAAAATCTACCAAGAGAACTCCTGTCTGGCACCTTCCCCGGTGGAGTTGTGCAGGGGGTGTGTTTGGAACATTTTGTCACCGGCCGACTCCAAAATTCAGCGGTTCCCCATCTCAGCCCAGAAAGCAGGTAGAACAACTTTTGTGGTGTCTTTCAGATGCCTACCAGAGCAATGTAAAAACTACCAGGAGAACTCCTGTCTGGCACCTTCCCCGGTGGAGTTGTGCAGGGGGTGTGTTTGGAACATTTTGTCACCAGCCGAGTCCAAAATTCAGCGGTTCCCCATCTCAGCCCAGAAAGCAGGTAGAACAACTTTTGTGGTGCCTTTCAGCTGCCTACCAAGGTAGTGTAAAAACTACCAAGAGAACTCCTGCCTGGCACCTTCCCCGGTGGAGTTGTGCATGGGGTGTGTTTGGAACATTTTGTCACCGGCCGAGTCCAAAATTCAGCGGTTCCCCATCTCAGCCCAGAAAGCAGGTAGAACAACTTTTGTGGTGCCTTTCAGCTGCCTACCAAGGTAGTGTAAAATCTACCAGGAGAACTCCTGTCTGGCACCTTCCCCGGTGGAGTTGTGCATGGGGTGTGTTTGGAACATTTTGTCACCAGCCGACTCCAAAATTCAGCTGTTCCCCATCTCAGCCCAGAAAGCAGGTAGAACAACTTTTGTGCTGCCTTTCAAATGCCTACCAAGGTAGTGTAAAAACTACCAAGAGAACTCCTGCCTGGCACCTTCCCCGGTGGAGTTGTGCATGGGGTGTGTTTGGAACATTTTGTCACCGCCCGACTCCAAAATTCAGCGGTTCCCCATCTCAGCCCAGAAAGCAGGTAGAACAACTTTTGTGGTGTCCTTTTGATGCCTACCGGAGCAATGTAAAAACTACCAACAGAGCTCGTCCCTGGCACCTTCGCTAGTGGAGTTGTGCATGGGGTGTGTTTGGAACATTTTGTCACCGCCCGACTCCAAAATTCAGCGGTTCCCCATCTCAGCCCAGAAAGCAGGTAGAACAACTTTTGTGGTGTCTTTCAGATGCCTACCAAGGTAGTGTAAAAACTATCAAGAGAACGCTTGTCTGGCACATTCCCCGGTGGAGTTGTGCATGGGGTGTCTTTGGAACATTTTGTCACCGGCCGAGTCCAAAATTCAGCGATTCCCCATCTCAGCCCAGAAAGCAGGTAGAACAACTTTTGTGGTGTCTTTCAGCTGCCTACCGGAGCAATGTAAAAACTACCAGGAGAACTCCTGTCTGGCACCTTCCCCGGTGGAGTTGTGCATGGGGTGTGTTCGGAACATTTTGTCACCAGCCGAGTCCAAAATTCAGCGGTTCCCCATCTCAGCCCAGAAAGCAGGTAGAACAACTTTTGTGGTGCCTTTCAGCTGCCTACCAAGGTAGTGTAAAAACTACCAAGAGAACTCCTGCCTGGCATCTTCCCCGGTGGAGTTGTGCATGGGGTGTGTTTGGAACATTTTGTCACCGGCCGAGTCCAAAATTCAGCGGTTCCCCATCTCAGCCCAGAAAGCAGGTAGAACAACTTTTGTGGTGCCTTTCAGGTGCCTACCAAGGTAGTGTAAAAACTACTAAGAGAACTCCTGTCTGGCACCTTCCCCGGTGGAGTTGTGCATGGGGTGTCTTTGGAACATTTTGTCACTGGCCGAGTCCAAAATTCAGCGGTTCCCCATCTCAGCCCAGAAAGCAGGTAGAACAACTTTTGTGGTGTCTTTCAGATGCCTACCGGAGCAATGTAAAAACTACCAGGAGAACTCCTGTCTGGCACCTTCCCCGGTGGAGTTGTGCATGGGGTGTGTTTGGAACATTTTGTCACCAGCCGACTCCAAAATTCAGCGATTCCCCATCTCAGCCCAGAAAGCAGGTAGAACAACTTTTGTGGTGCCTTTCAAATGCCTACCAAGGTAGTGTAAAAACTACTAAGAGAACTCCTGCCTGGCACCTTCCCCGGTGGAGTTGTGCATGGGATGTCTTTGGAACATTTTGTCACCGGCCGAGTCCAAAATTCAGCGATTCCCCATCTCAGCCCAGAAAGCAGGTAGAACAACTTTTGTGGTGTCCTTTTGATGCCTACCGGAGCAATGTAAAAACTACCAACAGAGCTCGTCCCTGGCACCTTCGCTAGTGGAGTTGTGCATGGGGTGTGTTCGGAACATTTTGTCACCGGCCGACTCCAAAATTCAGCGGTTCCCCATCTCAGCCCAGAAAGCAGGTAGAACAACTTTTGTGGTGCCTTTCAGCTGCCTACCAAGGTAGTGTAAAATCTACCAAGAGAACTCCTGTCTGGCACCTTCCCCGGTGGAGTTGTGCATGGGGTGTGTTTGGAAGTTTTTTTTGTCACCGGCCGACTCCAAAATTCAGCGTTTCCCCATCTCAGCCCAGAAAGCAGGTAGAACAACTTTTGTGGTGTCTTTCAGATGCCTACCGGAGCAATGTAAAAACTACAGGAGAACTCCTGTCTGGCACCTTCCCCGGTGGAGTTGTGCATGGGGTGTGTTCGGAATATTTTGTCACCAGCCGAGTCCAAAAATTCAGCGGTTCCCCATCTCAGCCCAGAAAGCAGGTAGAACAACTTTTGTGGTGCCTTTCAAATGCCTACCAAGGTAGTGTAAAAACTACCAAGAGAACTCCTGCCTGGCACCTTCCCCGGTAGAGTTGTGCAGGGGGTGTGTTTGGAACATTTTGTCACCGGCCGAGTCCAAAATTCAGCGGTTCCCCATCTCAGCCCAGTAAGCAGGTAGAACAACTTTTGTGGTGCCTTTCAAATGCCTACCAAGGTAGTGTAAAAACTACCAAGAGAACTCCTGCCTGGCACCTTCCCCGGTGGAGTTGTGCATGGGGTGTCTTTGGAACATTTTGTCACCGGCCGAGTCCAAAATTCAGCGATTCCCCATCTCAGCCCAGAAAGCAGGTAGAACAACTTTTTTGGTGTCCTTTTGATGCCTACCGGAGCAATGTAAAAACTACCAACAGAGCTCGTCCCTGGCACCTGCGCTAGTGGAGTTGTGCATGGGGTGTGTTTGGAACATTTTGTCACCGCCCGACTCCAAAATTCAGCGGTTCCCCATCTCAGCCCAGAAAGCAGGTAGAACAACTTTTGTGGTGTCTTTCAGATGCCTACCAAGGTAGTGTAAAAACTATCAAGAGAACGCTTGTCTGGCACATTCCCCGGTGGAGTTGTGCAGGGGGTGTCTTTGGAACATTTTGTCACCGGCCGAGTCCAAAATTCAGCGGTTCCCCATCTCAGCCCAGAAAGCAGGTAGAACAACTTTTGTGGTGCCTTTCAGCTGCCTACCAAGGTAGTGTAAAAACTACCAAGAGAACTCCTGCCTGGCACCTTCCCCGGTGGAGGTGTGCATGGGGTGTGTTTGGAACATTTTGTTACCAGCCGAATCCAAAATTCAGCTGATCCCCATCTCAGCCCAGAAAGCAGGTAGAACAACTTTTGCGGTGCCTTTCAGCTGCCTACCAAGGTAGTGTAAAAACTACCAGGAGAACTCCTGTCTGGCACCTTCGCTAGTGGAGTTGTGCATGGGGTGTCTTTGGAACATTTTGTCACTGGCCGAGTCCAAAATTCAGCGGTTCCCCATCTCAGCCCAGAAAGCAGGTAGAACAACTTTTGTGGTGTCTTTCAGATGCCTACCGGAGCAATGTAAAAACTACAGGAGAACTCCTGTCTGGCACCTTCCCCGGTGGAGTTGTGCATGGGGTGTGTTCGGAATATTTTGTCACCAGCCGAGTCCAAAAATTCAGCGGTTCCCCATCTCAGCCCAGAAAGCAGGTAGAACAACTTTTGTGGTGCCTTTCAAATGCCTACCAAGGTAGTGTAAAAACTACCAAGAGAACTCCTGCCTGGCACCTTCCCCGGTGGAGTTGTGCATGGGGTGTGTTTGGAACATTTTGTCACCGGCCGAGTCCAAAATTCAGCGGTTCCCCATCTCAGCCCAGAAAGCAGGTAGAACAACTTTTGTGGTGCCTTTCAAATGCCTACCAAGGTAGTGTAAAAACTACCAAGAGAACTCCTGCCTGGCACCTTCCCCGGTGGAGTTGTGCATGGGGTGTCTTTGGAACATTTTGTCACCGGCCGACTCCAAAATTCAGCGATTCCCCATCTCAGCCCAGAAAGCAGGTAGAACAACTTTTTTGGTGTCCTTTTGATGCCTACCGGAGCAATGTAAAAACTACCAACAGAGCTCGTCCCTGGCACCTTCGCTAGTGGAGTTGTGCATGGGGTGTGTTTGGAACATTTTGTCACCGCCCGACTCCAAAATTCAGCGGTTCCCCATCTCAGCCCAGAAAGCAGGTAGAACAACTTTTGTGGTGTCTTTCAGATGCCTACCAAGGTAGTGTAAAAACTATCAAGAGAACGCTTGTCTGGCACATTCCCCGGTGGAGTTGTGCATGGGGTGTCTTTGGAACATTTTGTCACCGGCCGAGTCCAAAATTCAGCGGTTCCCCATCTCAGCCCAGAAAGCAGGTAGAACAACTTTTGTGGTGTCTTTCAGCTGCCTACCGGAGCAATGTAAAAACTACCAGGAGAACTCCTGTCTGGCACCTTCCCCGGTGGAGTTGTGCATGGGGTGTGTTCGGAACATTTTGTCACCAGCCGAGTCCAAAATTCAGCGGTTCCCCATCTCAGCCCAGAAAGCAGGTAGAACAACTTTTGTGGTGCCTTTCAGCTGCCTACCAAGGTAGTGTAAAAACTACCAAGAGAACTCCTGCCTGGCACCTTCCCCGGTGGAGTTGTGCATGGGGTGTGTTTGGAACATTTTGTCACCAGCCGAGTCCAAAATTCAGCGGTTCCCCATCTCAGCCCAGAAAGCAGGTAGAACAACTTTTGTGGTGCCTTTCAGGTGCCTACCAAGGTAGTGTAAAAACTACCAGGAGAACTCCTGTCTGGCACCTTCCCCGGTGGAGTTGTGCAGGGGGTGTGTTTGGAACATTTTGTCACCGGCCGACTCCAAAATTCAGCGGTTCCCCATCTCAGCCCAGAAAGCAGGTAGAACAACTTTTGTGGTGCCTTTCAGGTGCCTACCAAGGTAGTGTAAAAACTACCAGGAGAACTCCTGTCTGGCACCTTCGCTAGTGGAGTTGTGCATTGGGTGTGTTTGGAACATTTTGTCACCGGCCGACTCCAAAATTCAGCGGTTCCCCATCTCAGCCCAGAAAGCAGGTAGAACTACTTTTGTGGTGCCTTTCAGCTGCCTACCAAGGTAGTGTAATAACTACCAGGAGAACTCCTGTCTGGCACCTTCCCCGGTGGAGTTGTGCAGGGGGTGTGTTTGGAACATTTTGTCACCGGCCGAGTCCAAAATTCAGCGGTTCCTCATCTCAGCCCAGAAAGCAGGTAGAACAACTTTTGTGGTGTCTTTCAGCTGCCTACCGGAGCAATGTAAAAACTACCAGGAGAACTCCTGTCTGGCACCTTCCCCGGTGGAGTTGTGCATGGGGTGTGTTTGGAACATTTTGTCACCAGCCGACTCCAAAATTCAGCGGTTCCCCATCTCAGCCCAGAAAGCAGGTAGAACAACTTTTGTGGTGCCTTTCAGCTGCCTACCAAGGTAGTGTAAAAACTACCAAGAGAACTCCTGTCTGGCACCTTCCCCGGTGGAGTTGTGCAGGGGGTGTGTTTGGAACATTTTGTCACCGGCCGAGTCCAAAATTCAGCGGTTCCCCATCTCAGCCCAGAAAGCAGGTAGAACAACTTTTGTGGTGCCTTTCAAATGCCTACCAAGGTAGTGTAAAAACTACCAAGAGAACGCTTGTCTGGCACCTTCCCCGGTGGAGTTGTGCATGGGGTGTCTTTGGAACATTTTGTCACCGGCCGAGTCCAAAATTCAGCGATTCCCCATCTCAGCCCAGAAAGCAGGTAGAACAACTTTTGTGGTGTCTTTCAGCTGCCTACCGGAGCAATGTAAAAACTACCAGGAGAACTCCTGTCTGGCACCTTCCCCGGTGGAGTTGTGCATGGGGTGTGTTCGGAACATTTTGTCACCAGCCGAGTCCAAAATTCAGCGGTTCCCCATCTCAGCCCAGAAAGCAGGTAGAACAACTTTTGTGGTGCCTTTCAGCTGCCTACCAAGGTAGTGTAAAAACTACCAAGAGAACTCCTGCCTGGCACCTTCCCCGGTGGAGTTGTGCATGGGGTGTGTTCGGAACATTTTGTCACCAGCCGAGTCCAAAATTCAGCGGTTCCCCATCTCAGCCCAGAAAGCAGGTAGAACAACTTTTGTGGTGCCTTTCAGCTGCCTACCAAGGTAGTGTAAAAACTACTAAGAGAACTCCTGTCTGGCACCTTCCCCGGTGGAGTTGTGCAGGGGGTGTGTTTGGAACATTTTGTCACCGCCCGACTCCAAAATTCAGCGGTTCCCCATCTCAGCCCAGAAAGCAGGTAGAACAACTTTTGTGGTGTCTTTCAGATGCCTACCGGAGCAATGTAAAAACTACCAGGAGAACTCCTGTCTGGCACCTTCCCCGGTGTAGTTGTGCATGGGGTGTCTTTGGAACATTTTGTCACCAGCCGACTCCAAAATTCAGCGATTCCCCATCTCAGCCCAGAAAGCAGGTAGAACAACTTTTGTGGTGCCTTTCAAATGCCTACCAAGGTAGTGTAAAAACTACCAAGAGAACTCCTGCCTGGCACCTTCCCCGGTGGAGTTGTGCATGGGGTGTCTTTGGAACATTTTGTCACCGGCCGACTCCAAAATTCAGCGATTCCCCATCTCAGCCCAGAAAGCAGGTAGAACAACTTTTGTGGTGTCCTTTTGATGCCTACCGGAGCAATGTAAAAACTACCAAGAGAGCTCGTCCCTGGCACCTTCGCTAGTGGAGTTGTGCATGGGGTGTGTTCGGAACATTTTGTCACCGGCCGACTCCAAAATTCAGCGGTTCCCCATCTCAGCCCAGAAAGCAGGTAGAACAACTTTTGTGGTGCCTTTCAGCTGCCTACCAAGGTAGTGTAAAATCTACCAAGAGAACTCCTGTCTGGCACCTTCCCCGGTGGAGTTGTGCAGGGGGTGTGTTTGGAACATTTTGTCACCGGCCGACTCCAAAATTCAGCGGTTCCCCATCTCAGCCCAGAAAGCAGGTAGAACAACTTTTGTGGTGTCTTTCAGATGCCTACCGGAGCAATGTAAAAACTACAGGAGAACTCCTGTCTGGCACCTTCCCCGGTGGAGTTGTGCATGGGGTGTGTTCGGAATATTTTGTCACCAGCCGAGTCCAAAAATTCAGCGGTTCCCCATCTCAGCCCAGAAAGCAGGTAGAACAACTTTTGTGGTGCCTTTCAAATGCCTACCAAGGTAGTGTAAAAACTACCAAGAGAACTCCTGTCTGGCACCTTCCCCGGTGGAGTTGTGCAGGGGGTGTGTTTGGAACATTTTGTCACCGGCCGACTCCAAAATTCAGCGGTTCCCCATCTCAGCCCAGAAAGCAGGTAGAACAACTTTTGTGGTGCCTTTCAGGTGCCTACCAAGGTAGTGTAAAAACTACCAGGAGAACTCCTGTCTGGCACCTTCGCTAGTGGAGTTGTGCAGGGGGTGTGTTTGGAACATTTTGTCACCGGCCGAGTCCAAAATTCAGCGGTTCCTCATCTCAGCCCAGAAAGCAGGTAGAACAACTTTTGTGGTGTCTTTCAGATGCCTACCGGAGCAATGTAAAAACTACCAGGAGAACTCCTGTCTGGCACCTTCCCCGGTGGAGTTGTGCATGGGGTGTGTTCGGAATATTTTGTCACCAGC
This sequence comes from Falco cherrug, assembly GCF_023634085.1. Lineage (NCBI taxonomy): Eukaryota > Metazoa > Chordata > Aves > Falconiformes > Falconidae > Falco > Falco cherrug. The sequence goes on along the minus strand of NW_026599369.1, from coordinate 38,489 downwards.
CGAGTCCAAAAATTCAGCGGTTCCCCATCTCAGCCCAGAAAGCAGGTAGAACAACTTTTGTGGTGCCTTTCAGCTGCCTACCAAGGTAGTGTAAAAACTACCAAGAGAACTCCTGCCTGGCACCTTCCCCGGTGGAGTTGTGCATGGGGTGTCTTTGGAACATTTTGTCACCGGCCGAGTCCAAAATTCAGCGATTCCCCATCTCAGCCCAGAAAGCAGGTAGAACAACTTTTGTGCTGCCTTTCAGCTCCCTACCAAGGTAGTGTAAAATCTACCAGGAGAACTCCTGTCTGGCACCTTCCCCGGTGGAGTTGTGCAGGGGGTGTGTTTGGAACATTTTGTCACCGGCCGAGTCCAAAATTCAGCGTTTCCCCATCTCAGCCCAGAAAGCAGGTAGAACAACTTTTGTGGTGCCTTTCAGGTGCCTACCAAGGTAGTGTAAAAACTACCAAGAGAACTCCTGCCTGGCACCTTCCCCGGTGGAGTTGTGCATGGGGTGTGTTTGGAACATTTTGTCACCGGCCGACTCCAAAATTCAGCGGTTCCCCATCTCAGCCCAGAAAGCAGGTAGAACAACTTTTGTGGTGCCTTTCAGCTGCCTACCAAGGTAGTGTAAAAACTACCAAGAGAACTCCTGTCTGGCACCTTCCCCGGTGGAGTTGTGCATGGGGTGTGTTTGGAACATTTTGTCACCGGCCGAGTCCAAAATTCAGCGGTTCCCCATCTCAGCCCAGAAAGCAGGTAGAACAACTTTTGTGGTGCCTTTCAGGTGCCTACCAAGGTAGTGTAAAAACTACCAGGAGAACTCCTGTCTGGCACCTTCGCTAGTGGAGTTGTGCATGGGGTGTCTTTGGAACATTTTGTCACTGGCCGAGTCCAAAATTCAGCGGTTCCCCATCTCAGCCCAGAAAGCAGGTAGAACAACTTTTGTGGTGTCTTTCAGATGCCTACCGGAGCAATGTAAAAACTACCAGGAGAACTCCTGTCTGGCACCTTCCCCGGTGGAGTTGTGCATGGGGTGTGTTTGGAACATTTTGTCACCAGCCGACTCCAAAATTCAGCGATTCCCCATCTCAGCCCAGAAAGCAGGTAGAACAACTTTTGTGGTGCCTTTCAAATGCCTACCAAGGTAGTGTAAAAACTACCAAGAGAACTCCTGCCTGGCACCTTCCCCGGTGGAGTTGTGCAGGGGGTGTGTTTGGAACATTTTGTCACCGGCCGAGTCCAAAATTCAGCGATTCCCCATCTCAGCCCAGAAAGCAGGTAGAACAACTTTTGTGGTGTCCTTTTGATGCCTACCGGAGCAATGTAAAAACTACCAACAGAGCTCGTCCCTGGCACCTTCGCTAGTGGAGTTGTGCATGGGGTGTGTTCGGAACATTTTGTCACCGGCCGACTCCAAAATTCAGCGGTTCCCCATCTCAGCCCAGAAAGCAGGTAGAACAACTTTTGTGGTGCCTTTCAGGTGCCTACCAAGGTAGTGTAAAAACTACCAGGAGAACTCCTGTCTGGCACCTTCCCCGGTGGAGTTGTGCATGGGGTGTCTTTGGAACATTTTGTCACCGGCCGAGTCCAAAATTCAGCGATTCCCCATCTCAGCCCAGAAAGCAGGTAGAACAACTTTTGTGCTGCCTTTCAGCTCCCTACCAAGGTAGTGTAAAATCTACCAAGAGAACTCCTGTCTGGCACCTTCCCCGGTGGAGTTGTGCAGGGGGTGTCTTTGGAACATTTTGTCACCGGCCGACTCCAAAATTCAGCGGTTCCCCATCTCAGCCCAGAAAGCAGGTAGAACAACTTTTGTGGTGTCTTTCAGATGCCTACCGGAGCAATGTAAAAACTACAGGAGAACTCCTGTCTGGCACCTTCCCCGGTGGAGTTGTGCATGGGGTGTGTTTGGAACATTTTGTCACCGGCCGAGTCCAAAATTCAGCATTTCCCCATCTCAGCCCAGAAAGCAGGTAGAACAACTTTTGTGGTGTCTTTCAGATGCCTACCGGAGCAATGTAAAAACTACCAAGAGAACTCCTGTCTGGCACCTTCCCCGGTGGAGTTGTGCAGGGGGTGTGTTTGGAACATTTTGTCACCGGCCGAGTCCAAAATTCAGCGATTCCCCATCTCAGCCCAGAAAGCAGGTAGAACAACTTTTGTGGTGCCTTTCAGATGCCTACCAAGGTAGTGTAAAAACTACCAAGAGAACTCCTGCCTGGCACCTTCCCCGGTGGAGTTGTGCATGGGGTGTCTTTGGAACATTTTGTCACCGGCCGACTCCAAAATTCAGCGGTTCCCCATCTCAGCCCAGAAAGCAGGTAGAACAACTTTTGTGGTGCCTTTCAGCTGCCTACCAAGGTAGTGTAAAAACTACCAGGAGAACTCCTGTCTGGCACCTTCCCCGGTGGAGTTGTGCAGGGGGTGTGTTTGGAACATTTTGTCACCGGCCGAGTCCAAAATTCAGCGGTTCCCCATCTCAGCCCAGAAAGCAGGTAGAACAACTTTTGTGGTGCCTTTCAAATGCCTACCAAGGTAGTGTAAAAACTACCAAGAGAACTCCTGCCTGGCACCTTCCCCGGTGGAGTTGTGCATGGGGTGTCTTTGGAACATTTTGTCACCGGCCGACTCCAAAATTCAGCGATTCCCCATCTCAGCCCAGAAAGCAGGTAGAACAACTTTTTTGGTGTCCTTTTGATGCCTACCGGAGCAATGTAAAAACTACCAACAGAGCTCGTCCCTGGCACCTTCGCTAGTGGAGTTGTGCATGGGGTGTGTTTGGAACATTTTGTCACCGCCCGACTCCAAAATTCAGCGGTTCCCCATCTCAGCCCAGAAAGCAGGTAGAACAACTTTTGTGGTGTCTTTCAGATGCCTACCAAGGTAGTGTAAAAACTATCAAGAGAACGCTTGTCTGGCACATTCCCCGGTGGAGTTGTGCATGGGGTGTCTTTGGAACATTTTGTCACCGGCCGAGTCCAAAATTCAGCGGTTCCCCATCTCAGCCCAGAAAGCAGGTAGAACAACTTTTGTGGTGTCTTTCAGCTGCCTACCGGAGCAATGTAAAAACTACCAGGAGAACTCCTGTCTGGCACCTTCCCCGGTGGAGTTGTGCATGGGGTGTGTTCGGAACATTTTGTCACCAGCCGAGTCCAAAATTCAGCGGTTCCCCATCTCAGCCCAGAAAGCAGGTAGAACAACTTTTGTGGTGCCTTTCAGCTGCCTACCAAGGTAGTGTAAAAACTACCAAGAGAACTCCTGCCTGGCACCTTCCCCGGTGGAGTTGTGCATGGGGTGTGTTTGGAACATTTTGTCACCAGCCGAGTCCAAAATTCAGCGGTTCCCCATCTCAGCCCAGAAAGCAGGTAGAACAACTTTTGTGGTGCCTTTCAGGTGCCTACCAAGGTAGTGTAAAAACTACCAGGAGAACTCCTGTCTGGCACCTTCCCCGGTGGAGTTGTGCAGGGGGTGTGTTTGGAACATTTTGTCACCGGCCGACTCCAAAATTCAGCGGTTCCCCATCTCAGCCCAGAAAGCAGGTAGAACAACTTTTGTGGTGCCTTTCAGGTGCCTACCAAGGTAGTGTAAAAACTACCAGGAGAACTCCTGTCTGGCACCTTCGCTAGTGGAGTTGTGCATTGGGTGTGTTTGGAACATTTTGTCACCGGCCGACTCCAAAATTCAGCGGTTCCCCATCTCAGCCCAGAAAGCAGGTAGAACTACTTTTGTGGTGCCTTTCAGCTGCCTACCAAGGTAGTGTAAAAACTACCAGGAGAACTCCTGTCTGGCACCTTCCCCGGTGGAGTTGTGCAGGGGGTGTGTTTGGAACATTTTGTCACCGGCCGAGTCCAAAATTCAGCGGTTCCTCATCTCAGCCCAGAAAGCAGGTAGAACAACTTTTGTGGTGTCTTTCAGCTGCCTACCGGAGCAATGTAAAAACTACCAGGAGAACTCCTGTCTGGCACCTTCCCCGGTGGAGTTGTGCATGGGGTGTGTTTGGAACATTTTGTCACCAGCCGACTCCAAAATTCAGCGGTTCCCCATCTCAGCCCAGAAAGCAGGTAGAACAACTTTTGTGGTGCCTTTCAGCTGCCTACCAAGGTAGTGTAAAAACTACCAAGAGAACTCCTGCCTGGCACCTTCCCCGGTGGAGTTGTGCAGGGGGTGTGTTTGGAACATTTTGTCACCGGCCGAGTCCAAAATTCAGCGGTTCCCCATCTCAGCCCAGAAAGCAGGTAGAACAACTTTTGTGGTGCCTTTCAAATGCCTACCAAGGTAGTGTAAAAACTACCAAGAGAACTCCTGCCTGGCACCTTCCCCGGTGGAGTTGTGCATGGGGTGTCTTTGGAACATTTTGTCACCGGCCGAGTCCAAAATTCAGCGTTTCCCCATCTCAGCCCAGAAAGCAGGTAGAACAACTTTTGTGGTGTCTTTCAGCTGCCTACCGGAGCAATGTAAAAACTACCAGGAGAACTCCTGTCTGGCACCTTCCCCGGTGGAGTTGTGCATGGGGTGTGTTCGGAACATTTTGTCACCAGCCGAGTCCAAAATTCAGCGGTTCCCCATCTCAGCCCAGAAAGCAGGTAGAACAACTTTTGTGGTGCCTTTCAGCTGCCTACCAAGGTAGTGTAAAAACTACCAAGAGAACTCCTGCCTGGCACCTTCCCCGGTGGAGTTGTGCATGGGGTGTGTTCGGAACATTTTGTCACCAGCCGAGTCCAAAATTCATAGGTTCCCCATCTCAGCCCAGAAAGCAGGTAGAACAACTTTTGTGGTGCCTTTCAGCTGCCTACCAAGGTAGTGTAAAAACTACTAAGAGAACTCCTGTCTGGCACCTTCCCCGGTGGAGTTGTGCAGGGGGTGTGTTTGGAACATTTTGTCACCGCCCGACTCCAAAATTCAGCGGTTCCCCATCTCAGCCCAGAAAGCAGGTAGAACAACTTTTGTGGTGTCTTTCAGATGCCTACCGGAGCAATGTAAAAACTACCAGGAGAACTCCTGTCTGGCACCTTCCCCGGTGTAGTTGTGCATGGGGTGTCTTTGGAACATTTTGTCACCAGCCGACTCCAAAATTCAGCGATTCCCCATCTCAGCCCAGAAAGCAGGTAGAACAACTTTTGTGGTGCCTTTCAAATGCCTACCAAGGTAGTGTAAAAACTACCAAGAGAACTCCTGCCTGGCACCTTCCCCGGTGGAGTTGTGCATGGGGTGTCTTTGGAACATTTTGTCACCGGCCGACTCCAAAATTCAGCGATTCCCCATCTCAGCCCAGAAAGCAGGTAGAACAACTTTTGTGGTGTCCTTTTGATGCCTACCGGAGCAATGTAAAAACTACCAAGAGAGCTCGTCCCTGGCACCTTCGCTAGTGGAGTTGTGCATGGGGTGTGTTCGGAACATTTTGTCACCGGCCGACTCCAAAATTCAGCGGTTCCCCATCTCAGCCCAGAAAGCAGGTAGAACAACTTTTGTGGTGCCTTTCAGCTGCCTACCAAGGTAGTGTAAAATCTACCAAGAGAACTCCTGTCTGGCACCTTCCCCGGTGGAGTTGTGCAGGGGGTGTGTTTGGAACATTTTGTCACCGGCCGACTCCAAAATTCAGCGGTTCCCCATCTCAGCCCAGAAAGCAGGTAGAACAACTTTTGTGGTGTCTTTCAGATGCCTACCGGAGCAATGTAAAAACTACAGGAGAACTCCTGTCTGGCACCTTCCCCGGTGGAGTTGTGCATGGGGTGTGTTCGGAATATTTTGTCACCAGCCGAGTCCAAAAATTCAGCGGTTCCCCATCTCAGCCCAGAAAGCAGGTAGAACAACTTTTGTGGTGCCTTTCAAATGCCTACCAAGGTAGTGTAAAAACTACCAAGAGAACTCCTGTCTGGCACCTTCCCCGGTGGAGTTGTGCAGGGGGTGTGTTTGGAACATTTTGTCACCGGCCGACTCCAAAATTCAGCGGTTCCCCATCTCAGCCCAGAAAGCAGGTAGAACAACTTTTGTGGTGCCTTTCAGGTGCCTACCAAGGTAGTGTAAAAACTACCAGGAGAACTCCTGTCTGGCACCTTCGCTAGTGGAGTTGTGCAGGGGGTGTGTTTGGAACATTTTGTCACCGGCCGAGTCCAAAATTCAGCGGTTCCTCATCTCAGCCCAGAAAGCAGGTAGAACAACTTTTGTGGTGTCTTTCAGATGCCTACCGGAGCAATGTAAAAACTACCAGGAGAACTCCTGTCTGGCACCTTCCCCGGTGGAGTTGTGCATGGGGTGTGTTCGGAATATTTTGTCACCAGCCGAGTCCAAAAATTCAGCGGTTCCCCATCTCAGCCCAGAAAGCAGGTAGAACAACTTTTGTGGTGCCTTTCAGCTGCCTACCAAGGTAGTGTAAAAACTACCAAGAGAACTCCTGCCTGGCACCTTCCCCGGTGGAGTTGTGCATGGGGTGTCTTTGGAACATTTTGTCACCGGCCGAGTCCAAAATTCAGCGATTCCCCATCTCAGCCCAGAAAGCAGGTAGAACAACTTTTGTGCTGCCTTTCAGCTCCCTACCAAGGTAGTGTAAAATCTACCAGGAGAACTCCTGTCTGGCACCTTCCCCGGTGGAGTTGTGCAGGGGGTGTGTTTGGAACATTTTGTCACCGGCCGAGTCCAAAATTCAGCGTTTCCCCATCTCAGCCCAGAAAGCAGGTAGAACAACTTTTGTGGTGCCTTTCAGGTGCCTACCAAGGTAGTGTAAAAACTACCAAGAGAACTCCTGTCTGGCACCTTCCCCGGTGGAGTTGTGCATGGGGTGTGTTTGGAACATTTTGTCACCGGCCGACTCCAAAATTCAGCGGTTCCCCATCTCAGCCCAGAAAGCAGGTAGAACAACTTTTGTGGTGCCTTTCAGCTGCCTACCAAGGTAGTGTAAAAACTACCAAGAGAACTCCTGTCTGGCACCTTCCCCGGTGGAGTTGTGCATGGGGTGTGTTTGGAACATTTTGTCACCGGCCGAGTCCAAAATTCAGCGGTTCCCCATCTCAGCCCAGAAAGCAGGTAGAACAACTTTTGTGGTGCCTTTCAGGTGCCTACCAAGGTAGTGTAAAAACTACCAGGAGAACTCCTGTCTGGCACCTTCGCTAGTGGAGTTGTGCATGGGGTGTCTTTGGAACATTTTGTCACTGGCCGAGTCCAAAATTCAGCGGTTCCCCATCTCAGCCCAGAAAGCAGGTAGAACAACTTTTGTGGTGTCTTTCAGATGCCTACCGGAGCAATGTAAAAACTACCAGGAGAACTCCTGTCTGGCACCTTCCCCGGTGGAGTTGTGCATGGGGTGTGTTTGGAACATTTTGTCACCAGCCGACTCCAAAATTCAGCGATTCCCCATCTCAGCCCAGAAAGCAGGTAGAACAACTTTTGTGGTGCCTTTCAAATGCCTACCAAGGTAGTGTAAAAACTACCAAGAGAACTCCTGCCTGGCACCTTCCCCGGTGGAGTTGTGCAGGGGGTGTCTTTGGAACATTTTGTCACCGGCCGAGTCCAAAATTCAGCGATTCCCCATCTCAGCCCAGAAAGCAGGTAGAACAACTTTTGTGGTGTCCTTTTGATGCCTACCGGAGCAATGTAAAAACTACCAACAGAGCTCGTCCCTGGCACCTTCGCTAGTGGAGTTGTGCATGGGGTGTGTTCGGAACATTTTGTCACCGGCCGACTCCAAAATTCAGCGGTTCCCCATCTCAGCCCAGAAAGCAGGTAGAACAACTTTTGTGGTGCCTTTCAGGTGCCTACCAAGGTAGTGTAAAAACTACCAGGAGAACTCCTGTCTGGCACCTTCCCCGGTGGAGTTGTGCATGGGGTGTCTTTGGAACATTTTGTCACCGGCCGAGTCCAAAATTCAGCGATTCCCCATCTCAGCCCAGAAAGCAGGTAGAACAACTTTTGTGCTGCCTTTCAGCTCCCTACCAAGGTAGTGTAAAATCTACCAAGAGAACTCCTGTCTGGCACCTTCCCCGGTGGAGTTGTGCAGGGGGTGTCTTTGGAACATTTTGTCACCGGCCGACTCCAAAATTCAGCGGTTCCCCATCTCAGCCCAGAAAGCAGGTAGAACAACTTTTGTGGTGTCTTTCAGATGCCTACCGGAGCAATGTAAAAACTACAGGAGAACTCCTGTCTGGCACCTTCCCCGGTGGAGTTGTGCATGGGGTGTGTTTGGAACATTTTGTCACCGGCCGAGTCCAAAATTCAGCATTTCCCCATCTCAGCCCAGAAAGCAGGTAGAACAACTTTTGTGGTGTCTTTCAGATGCCTACCGGAGCAATGTAAAAACTACCAGGAGAACTCCTGTCTGGCACCTTCCCCGGTGGAGTTGTGCAGGGGGTGTGTTTGGAACATTTTGTCACCGGCCGAGTCCAAAATTCAGCGATTCCCCATCTCAGCCCAGAAAGCAGGTAGAACAACTTTTGTGGTGCCTTTCAGGTGCCTACCAAGGTAGTGTAAAAACTACCAGGAGAACTCCTGTCTGGCACCTTCCCCGGTGGAGTTGTGCAGGGGGTGTCTTTGGAACATTTTGTCACCAGCCGAGTCCAAAATTCAGCGTTTCCCCATCTCAGCCCAGAAAGCAGGTAGAAAAACTTTTGTGCTGCCTTTCAGCTCCCTACCAAGGTAGTGTAAAATCTACCAAGAGAACTCCTGTCTGGCACCTTCCCCGGTGGAGTTGTGCATGGGGTGTCTTTGGAACATTTTGTCACCGGCCGAGTCCAAAATTCAGCGATTCCCCATCTCAGCCCAGAAAGCAGGTAGAACAACTTTTGTGGTGCCTTTCAGGTGCCTACCAAGGTAGTGTAAAAACTACCAGGAGAACTCCTGTCTGGCACCTTCCCCGGTGGAGTTGTGCAGGGGGTGTGTTTGGAACATTTTGTCACCGGCCGACTCCAAAATTCAGCGATTCCCCATCTCAGCCCAGAAAGCAGGTAGAACAACTTTTGTGCTGCCTTGCAGCTCCCTACCAAGGTAGTGTAAAATCTACCAGGAGAACTCTTGTCTGGCACCTTCCCCGGTGGAGTTGTGCAGGGGGTGTGTTTGGAACATTTTGTCACCGGCCGAGTCCAAAATTCAGCTGTTCCCCATCTCAGCCCAGAAAGCAGGTAGAACAACTTTTGTGGTGTCTTTCAGCTGCCTACCGGAGCAATGTAAAAACTACCAGGAGAACTCCTGTCTGGCACCTTCCCCGGTGGAGTTGTGCATGGGGTGTGTTTGGAACATTTTGTCACCAGCCGACTCCAAAATTCAGCGGTTCCCCATCTCAGCCCAGAAAGCAGGTAGAACAACTTTTGTGGTGCCTTTCAAATGCCTACCAAGGTAGTGTAAAAACTACAAAGAGAACTCCTGCCTGGCACCTTCCCCAGTGGAGTTGTGCATGGGGTGTGTTTGGAACATTTTGTCACCGGCCGAGTCCAAAATTCAGCGATTCCCCATCTCAGCCCAGAAAGCAGATAGAACAACTTTTGTGGTGCCTTTCAGCTGCCTACCAAGGTAGTGTAAAATCTACCAAGAGAACTCCTGTCTGGCACCTTCCGTGGTGGAGTTGTGCATGGGGTGTGTTTGGAACATTTTGTCACCGGCCGACTCCAAAATTCAGCGGTTCCCCATCTCAGCCCAGAAAGCAGGTAGAACAACTTTTGTGGTGCCTTTCAGCTGCCTACCGGAGCAATGTAAAAACTACCAAGAGAACTCCTGTCTGGCACCTTCCCCGGTGGAGTTGTGCAGGGGGTGTGTTTGGAACATTTTGTCACCGGCCGAGTCCAAAATTCAGCGATTCCCCATCTCAGCCCAGAAAGCAGGTAGAACAACTTTTGTGGTGCCTTTCAGATGCCTACCAAGGTAGTGTAAAAACTACCAAGAGAACTCCTGCCTGGCACCTTCCCCGGTGGAGTTGTGCATGGGGTGTGTTTGGAACATTTTGTCACCGGCCGAGTCCAAAATTCAGCGGTTCCCCATCTCAGCCCAGAAAGCAGGTAGAACAACTTTTGTGGTGCCTTTCAGCTGCCTACCAAGGTAGTGTAAAAACTACCAAGAGAACTCCTGTCTGGCACCTTCCCCGGTGGAGTTGTGCAGGGGGTGTGTTTGGAACATTTTGTCACCGGCCGACTCCAAAATTCAGCGATTCCCCATCTCAGCCCAGAAAGCAGGTAGAACAACTTTTGTGGTGCCTTTCAGGTGCCTACCAAGGTAGTGTAAAAACTACCAGGAGAACTCCTGTCTGGCACCTTCGCTAGTGGAGTTGTGCATTGGGTGTGTTTGGAACATTTTGTCACCGGCCGACTCCAAAATTCAGCGGTTCCCCATCTCAGCCCAGAAAGCAGGTAGAACTACTTTTGTGGTGCCTTTCAGCTGCCTACCAAGGTAGTGTAAAAATTACTAAGAGAACTCCTGTCTGGCACCTTCCCCGGTGGAGTTGTGCAGGGGGTGTGTTTGGAACATTTTGTCACCGGCCGAGTCCAAAATTCAGCGGTTCCTCATCTCAGCCCAGAAAGCAGGTAGAACAACTTTTGTGGTGTCTTTCAGCTGCCTACCGGAGCAATGTAAAAACTACCAAGAGAACTCCTGTCTGGCACCTTCCCCGGTGGAGTTGTGCATGGGGTGTGTTTGGAACATTTTGTCACCAGCCGACTCCAAAATTCAGCGGTTCCCCATCTCAGCCCAGAAAGCAGGTAGAACAACTTTTGTGGTGCCTTTCAAATGCCTACCAAGGTAGTGTAAAAACTACAAAGAGAACTCCTGCCTGGCACCTTCCCCGGTGGAGTTGTGCATGGGGTGTGTTTGGAACATTTTGTCACCGGCCGACTCCAAAATTCAGCGGTTCCCCATCTCAGCCCAGAAAGCAGGTAGAACAACTTTTGTGGTGCCTTTCAGCTGCCTACCAAGGTAGTGTAAAAACTACCAAGAGAACTCCTGTCTGGCACCTTCCCCGGTGGAGTTGTGCATGGGGTGTGTTTGGAACATTTTGTCACCGGCCGAGTCCAAAATTCAGCGGTTCCCCATCTCAGCCCAGAAAGCAGGTAGAACAACTTTTGTGGTGTCTTTCAGATGCCTACCGGAGCAATGTAAAAACAACCAGGAGAACTCCTGTCTGGCACCTTCCCCGGTGGAGTTGTGCATGGGGTGTGTTTGGAACATTTTGTCACCGGCCGAGTCCAAAATTCAGCGATTCCCCATCACAGCCCAGAAAGCAGGTAGAACAACTTTTGTGGTGTCCTTTTGATGCCTACCGGAGCAATGTAAAAACTACCAACAGAGCTCGTCCCTGGCACCTTCGCTAGTGGAGTTGTGCATGGGGTGTGTTCGGAACATTTTGTCACCGGCCGACTCCAAAATTCAGCGTTTCCCCATCTCAGCCCAGAAAGCAGGTAGAACAACTTTTGTGGTGCCTTTCAGGTGCCTACCAAGGTAGTGTAAAAACTACCAGGAGAACTCCTGTCTGGCACCTTCCCCGGTGGAGTTGTGCATGGGGTGTCTTTGGAACATTTTGTCACCGGCCGAGTCCAAAATTCAGCGATTCCCCATCTCAGCCCAGAAAGCAGGTAGAACAACTTTTGTGCTGCCTTTCAGCTCCCTACCAAGGTAGTGTAAAATCTACCAAGAGAACTCCTGTCTGGCACCTTCCCCGGTGGAGTTGTGCAGGGGGTGTGTTTGGAACATTTTGTCACCGGCCGACTCCAAAATTCAGCGGTTCCCCATCTCAGCCCAGAAAGCAGGTAGAACAACTTTTGTGGTGTCTTTCAGATGCCTACCGGAGCAATGTAAAAACTACAGGAGAACTCCTGTCTGGCACCTTCCCCGGTGGAGTTGTGCATGGGGTGTGTTTGGAACATTTTGTCACCGGCCGAGTCCAAAATTCAGCGTTTCCCCATCTCAGCCCAGAAAGCAGGTAGAACAACTTTTGTGGTGTCTTTCAGATGCCTACCGGAGCAATGTAAAAACTACCAGGAGAACTCCTGTCTGGCACCTTCCCCGGTGGAGTTGTGCAGGGGGTGTGTTTGGAACATTTTGTCACCGGCCGAGTCCAAAATTCAGCGATTCCCCATCTCAGCCCAGAAAGCAGGTAGAACAACTTTTGTGGTGCCTTTCAGATGCCTACCAAGGTAGTGTAAAAACTACCAAGAGAACTCCTGCCTGGCACCTTCCCCGGTGGAGTTGTGCATGGGGTGTGTTTGGAACATTTTGTCACCGGCCGACTCCAAAATTCAGCGGTTCCCCATCTCAGCCCAGAAAGCAGGTAGAACAACTTTTGTGGTGCCTTTCAGCTGCCTACCAAGGTAGTGTAAAAACTACCAGGAGAACTCCTGTCTGGCACCTTCCCCGGTGGAGTTGTGCAGGGGGTGTGTTTGGAACATTTTGTCACCGGCCGACGCCAAAATTCAGCGTTTCCCCATCTCAGCCCAGAAAGCAGGTAGAACAACTTTTGTGGTGCCTTTCAGCTGCCTACCAAGGTAGTGTAAAAACTACCAGGAGAACTCCTGTCTGGCACCTTCCCCGGTGGAGTTGTGCATGGGGTGTGTTTGGAACATTTTGTCACCAGCCGAGTCCAAAATTCAGCGTTTCCCCATCTCTAGCCCAGAAAGCAGGTAGAAAAACTTTTGTGCTGCCTTTCAGCTCCCTACCAAGGTAGTGTAAAATCTACCAAGAGAACTCCTGTCTGGCACCTTCCCCGGTGGAGTTGTGCATGGGGTGTCTTTGGAACATTTTGTCACCGGCCGAGTCCAAAATTCAGCGATTCCCCATCTCAGCCCAGAAAGCAGGTAGAACAACTTTTGTGGTGCCTTTCAGGTGCCTACCAAGGTAGTGTAAAAACTACCAGGAGAACTCCTGTCTGGCACCTTCCCCGGTGGAGTTGTGCAGGGGGTGTGTTTGGAACATTTTGTCACCAGCCGACTCCAAAATTCAGCGATTCCCCATCTCAGCCCAGAAAGCAGGTAGAACAACTTTTGTGCTGCCTTGCAGCTCCCTACCAAGGTAGTGTAAAATCTACCAGGAGAACTCCTGTCTGGCACCTTCCCCGGTGGAGTTGTGCATGGGGTGTCTTTGGAACATTTTGTCACTGGCCGAGTCCAAAATTCAGCGGTTCCCCATCTCAGCCCAGAAAGCAGGTAGAACAACTTTTGTGGTGTCTTTCAGATGCCTACCGGAGCAATGTAAAAACTACCAGGAGAACTCCTGTCTGGCACCTTCCCCGGTGGAGTTGTGCATGGGGTGTGTTTGGAACATTTTGTCACCAGCCGACTCCAAAATTCAGCGGTTCCCCATCTCAGCCCAGAAAGCAGGTAGAACAACTTTTGTGGTGCCTTTCAAATGCCTACCAAGGTAGTGTAAAAACTACCAAGAGAACTCCTGCCTGGCACCTTCCCCGGTGGAGTTGTGCATGGGGTGTCTTTGGAACATTTTGTCACCGGCCGAGTCCAAAATTCAGCGATTCCCCATCTCAGCCCAGAAAGCAGGTAGAACAACTTTTGTGGTGTCCTTTTGATGCCTACCGGAGCAATGTAAAAACTACCAACAGAGCTCGTCCCTGGCACCTTCGCTAGTGGAGTTGTGCATGGGGTGTGTTTGGAACATTTTGTCACCGCCCGACTCCAAAATTCAGCGGTTCCCCATCTCAGCCCAGAAAGCAGGTAGAACAACTTTTGTGGTGTCTTTCAGATGCCTACCAAGGTAGTGTAAAAACTATCAAGAGAACGCTTGTCTGGCACATTCCCCGGTGGAGTTGTGCATGGGGTGTCTTTGGAACATTTTGTCACCGGCCGAGTCCAAAATTCAGCGGTTCCCCATCTCAGCCCAGAAAGCAGGTAGAACAACTTTTGTGGTGTCTTTCAGCTGCCTACCGGAGCAATGTAAAAACTACCAGGAGAACTCCTGTCTGGCACCTTCCCCGGTGGAGTTGTGCATGGGGTGTGTTCGGAACATTTTGTCACCAGCCGAGTCCAAAATTCAGCGGTTCCCCATCTCAGCCCAGAAAGCAGGTAGAACAACTTTTGTGGTGCCTTTCAGCTGCCTACCAAGGTAGTGTAAAAACTACTAAGAGAACTCCTGTCTGGCACCTTCCCCGGTGGAGTTGTGCAGGGGGTGTGTTTGGAACATTTTGTCACCGGCCGAGTCCAAAATTCAGCTGTTCCCCATCTCAGCCCAGAAAGCAGGTAGAACAACTTTTGTGGTGTCTTTCAGCTGCCTACCGGAGCAATGTAAAAACTACCAGGAGAACTCCTGTCTGGCACCTTCCCCGGTGGAGTTGTGCATGGGGTGTGTTTGGAACATTTTGTCACCAGCCGACTCCAGAATTCAGCGGTTCCCCATCTCAGCCCAGAAAGCAGGTAGAACAACTTTTGTGGTGCCTTTCAAATGCCTACCAAGGTAGTGTAAAAACTACAAAGAGAACTCCTGCCTGGCACCTTCCCCAGTGGAGTTGTGCATGGGGTGTCTTTGGAACATTTTGTCACCGGCCGAGTCCAAAATTCAGCGATTCCCCATCTCAGCCCAGAAAGCAGATAGAACAACTTTTGTGGTGCCTTTCAGCTGCCTACCAAGGTAGTGTAAAATCTACCAAGAGAACTCCTGTCTGGCACCTTCCGTGGTGGAGTTGTGCATGGGGTGTGTTTGGAACATTTTGTCACCGGCCGACTCCAAAATTCAGCGGTTCCCCATCTCAGCCCAGAAAGCAGGTAGAACAACTTTTGTGGTGCCTTTCAGCTGCCTACCGGAGCAATGTAAAAACTACCAAGAGAACTCCTGTCTGGCACCTTCCCCGGTGGAGTTGTGCAGGGGGTGTGTTTGGAACATTTTGTCACCGGCCGAGTCCAAAATTCAGCGATTCCCCATCTCAGCCCAGAAAGCAGGTAGAACAACTTTTGTGGTGCCTTTCAGATGACTACCAAGGTAGTGTAAAAACTACCAAGAGAACTCCTGCCTGGCACCTTCCCCGGTGGAGTTGTGCATGGGGTGTGTTTGGAACATTTTGTCACCGGGCGACTCCAAAATTCAGCGGTTCCCCATCTCAGCCCAGAAAGCAGGTAGAACAACTTTTGTGGTGTCTTTCAGCTGCCTACCAAGGTAGTGTAAAAACTACCAAGAGAACTCCTGTCTGGCACCTTCCCCGGTGGAGTTGTGCAGGGGGTGTCTTTGGAACATTTTGTCACCGGCCGACTCCAAAATTCAGCGGTTCCCCATCTCAGCCCAGAAAGCAGGTAGAACAACTTTTGTGGTGCCTTTCAGGTGCCTACCAAGGTAGTGTAAAAACTACCAGGAGAACTCCTGTCTGGCACCTTCGCTAGTGGAGTTGTGCATTGGGTGTGTTTGGAACATTTTGTCACCGGCCGACTCCAAAATTCAGCGGTTCCCCATCTCAGCCCAGAAAGCAGGTAGAACTACTTTTGTGGTGCCTTTCAGCTGCCTACCAAGGTAGTGTAAAAATTACTAAGAGAACTCCTGTCTGGCACCTTCCCCGGTGGAGTTGTGCAGGGGGTGTGTTTGGAACATTTTGTCACCGGCCGAGTCCAAAATTCAGCGGTTCCTCATCTCAGCCCAGAAAGCAGGTAGAACAACTTTTGTGGTGTCTTTCAGCTGCCTACCGGAGCAATGTAAAAACTACCAAGAGAACTCCTGTCTGGCACCTTCCCCGGTGGAGTTGTGCATGGGGTGTGTTTGGAACATTTTGTCACCAGCCGACTCCAAAATTCAGCGGTTCCCCATCTCAGCCCAGAAAGCAGGTAGAACAACTTTTGTGGTGCCTTTCAAATGCCTACCAAGGTAGTGTAAAAACTACAAAGAGAACTCCTGCCTGGCACCTTCCCCGGTGGAGTTGTGCATGGGGTGTCTTTGGAACATTTTGTCACCGGCCGACTCCAAAATTCAGCGGTTCCCCATCTCAGCCCAGAAAGCAGGTAGAACAACTTTTGTGGTGCCTTTCAGCTGCCTACCAAGGTAGTGTAAAAACTACCAAGAGAACTCCTGTCTGGCACCTTCCCCGGTGGAGTTGTGCATGGGGTGTGTTTGGAACATTTTGTCACCGGCCGAGTCCAAAATTCAGCATTTCCCCATCTCAGCCCAGAAAGCAGGTAGAACAACTTTTGTGGTGTCTTTCAGATGCCTACCGGAGCAATGTAAAAACTACCAGGAGAACTCCTGTCTGGCACCTTCCCCGGTGGAGTTGTGCATGGGGTGTGTTTGGAACATTTTGTCACCGGCCGAGTCCAAAATTCAGCGATTCCCCATCTCAGCCCAGAAAGCAGGTAGAACAACTTTTGTGGTGCCTTTCAGGTGCCTACCAAGGTAGTGTAAAAACTACCAGGAGAACTCCTGTCTGGCACCTTCCCCGGTGGAGTTGTGCAGGGGGTGTGTTTGGAACATTTTGTCACCGGCCGAGTCCAAAATTCAGCGATTCCCCATCTCAGCCCAGAAAGCAGGTAGAACAACTTTTGTGCTGCCTTTCAGCTCCCTACCAAGGTAGTGTAAAATCTACCAGGAGAACTCCTGTCTGGCACCTTCCCCGGTGGAGTTGTGCAGGGGGTGTGTTTGGAACATTTTGTCACCAGCCGAGTCCAAAATTCAGCGTTTCCCCATCTCAGCCCAGAAAGCAGGTAGAACAACTTTTGTGGTGTCTTTCAGATGCCTACCGGAGCAATGTAAAAACTACAGGAGAACTCCTGTCTGGCACCTTCCCCGGTGGAGTTGTGCATGGGGTGTGTTTGGAACATTTTGTCACCAGCCGACTCCAAAATTCAGCAATTCCCCATCTCAGCCCAGAAAGCAGGTAGAACAACTTTTGTGGTGCCTTTCAGATGCCTACCAAGGTAGTGTAAAAACTACCAAGAGAACTCCTGCCTGGCACCTTCCCCGGTGGAGTTGTGCATGGGGTGTGTTTGGAACATTTTGTCACCGGCCGACTCCAAAATTCAGCGGTTCCCCATCTCAGCCCAGAAAGCAGGTAGAACAACTTTTGTGGTGCCTTTCAGGTGCCTACCAAGGTAGTGTAAAAACTACCAGGAGAACTCCTGTCTGGCACCTTCGCTAGTGGAGTTGTGCATGGGGTGTCTTTGGAACATTTTGTCACTGGCCGAGTCCAAAATTCAGCGGTTCCCCATCTCAGCCCAGAAAGCAGGTAGAACAACTTTTGTGGTGCCTTTCAAATGCCTACCAAGGTAGTGTAAAAACTACAAAGAGAACTCCTGCCTGGCACCTTCCCCAGTGGAGTTGTGCATGGGGTGTCTTTGGAACATTTTGTCACCGGCCGACTCCAAAATTCAGCGATTCCCCATCTCAGCCCAGAAAGCAGATAGAACAACTTTTGTGGTGCCTTTCAGCTGCCTACCAAGGTAGTGTAAAATCTACCAAGAGAACTCCTGTCTGGCACCTTCCGTGGTGGAGTTGTGCATGGGGTGTGTTTGGAACATTTTGTCACCGGCCGACTCCAAAATTCAGCGGTTCCCCATCTCAGCCCAGAAAGCAGGTAGAACAACTTTTGTGGTGCCTTTCAGCTGCCTACCGGAGCAATGTAAAAACTACCAAGAGAACTCCTGTCTGGCACCTTCCCCGGTGGAGTTGTGCAGGGGGTGTGTTTGGAACATTTTGTCACCGGCCGAGTCCAAAATTCAGCGATTCCCCATCTCAGCCCAGAAAGCAGGTAGAACAACTTTTGTGGTGCCTTTCAGATGACTACCAAGGTAGTGTAAAAACTACCAAGAGAACTCCTGCCTGGCACCTTCCCCGGTGGAGTTGTGCATGGGGTGTGTTTGGAACATTTTGTCACCGGGCGACTCCAAAATTCAGCGGTTCCCCATCTCAGCCCAGAAAGCAGGTAGAACAACTTTTGTGGTGTCTTTCAGCTGCCTACCAAGGTAGTGTAAAAACTACCAAGAGAACTCCTGTCTGGCACCTTCCCCGGTGGAGTTGTGCAGGGGGTGTCTTTGGAACATTTTGTCACCGGCCGACTCCAAAATTCAGCGGTTCCCCATCTCAGCCCAGAAAGCAGGTAGAACAACTTTTGTGGTGCCTTTCAGGTGCCTACCAAGGTAGTGTAAAAACTACCAGGAGAACTCCTGTCTGGCACCTTCGCTAGTGGAGTTGTGCATTGGGTGTGTTTGGAACATTTTGTCACCGGCCGACTCCAAAATTCAGCGGTTCCCCATCTCAGCCCAGAAAGCAGGTAGAACTACTTTTGTGGTGCCTTTCAGCTGCCTACCAAGGTAGTGTAAAAATTACTAAGAGAACTCCTGTCTGGCACCTTCCCCGGTGGAGTTGTGCAGGGGGTGTGTTTGGAACATTTTGTCACCGGCCGAGTCCAAAATTCAGCGGTTCCTCATCTCAGCCCAGAAAGCAGGTAGAACAACTTTTGTGGTGTCTTTCAGCTGCCTACCGGAGCAATGTAAAAACTACCAAGAGAACTCCTGTCTGGCACCTTCCCCGGTGGAGTTGTGCATGGGGTGTGTTTGGAACATTTTGTCACCAGCCGACTCCAAAATTCAGCGGTTCCCCATCTCAGCCCAGAAAGCAGGTAGAACAACTTTTGTGGTGCCTTTCAAATGCCTACCAAGGTAGTGTAAAAACTACAAAGAGAACTCCTGCCTGGCACCTTCCCCGGTGGAGTTGTGCATGGGGTGTCTTTGGAACATTTTGTCACCGGCCGACTCCAAAATTCAGCGGTTCCCCATCTCAGCCCAGAAAGCAGGTAGAACAACTTTTGTGGTGCCTTTCAGCTGCCTACCAAGGTAGTGTAAAAACTACCAAGAGAACTCCTGTCTGGCACCTTCCCCGGTGGAGTTGTGCATGGGGTGTGTTTGGAACATTTTGTCACCGGCCGACTCCAAAATTCAGCATTTCCCCATCTCAGCCCAGAAAGCAGGTAGAACAACTTTTGTGGTGTCTTTCAGATGCCTACCGGAGCAATGTAAAAACTACCAGGAGAACTCCTGTCTGGCACCTTCCCCGGTGGAGTTGTGCATGGGGTGTGTTTGGAACATTTTGTCACCGGCCGAGTCCAAAATTCAGCGATTCCCCATCTCAGCCCAGAAAGCAGGTAGAACAACTTTTGTGGTGCCTTTCAGGTGCCTACCAAGGTAGTGTAAAAACTACCAGGAGAACTCCTGTCTGGCACCTTCCCCGGTGGAGTTGTGCAGGGGGTGTGTTTGGAACATTTTGTCACCGGCCGAGTCCAAAATTCAGCGATTCCCCATCTCAGCCCAGAAAGCAGGTAGAACAACTTTTGTGCTGCCTTTCAGCTCCCTACCAAGGTAGTGTAAAATCTACCAGGAGAACTCCTGTCTGGCACCTTCCCCGGTGGAGTTGTGCAGGGGGTGTGTTTGGAACATTTTGTCACCAGCCGAGTCCAAAATTCAGCGTTTCCCCATCTCAGCCCAGAAAGCAGGTAGAACAACTTTTGTGGTGTCTTTCAGATGCCTACCGGAGCAATGTAAAAACTACAGGAGAACTCCTGTCTGGCACCTTCCCCGGTGGAGTTGTGCATGGGGTGTGTTTGGAACATTTTGTCACCAGCCGACTCCAAAATTCAGCAATTCCCCATCTCAGCCCAGAAAGCAGGTAGAACAACTTTTGTGGTGCCTTTCAGATGCCTACCAAGGTAGTGTAAAAACTACCAAGAGAACTCCTGCCTGGCACCTTCCCCGGTGGAGTTGTGCATGGGGTGTGTTTGGAACATTTTGTCACCGGCCGACTCCAAAATTCAGCGGTTCCCCATCTCAGCCCAGAAAGCAGGTAGAACAACTTTTGTGGTGCCTTTCAAATGCCTACCAAGGTAGTGTAAAAACTACCAAGAGAACTCCTGTCTGGCACCTTCCCCGGTGGAGTTGTGCATGGGGTGTGTTTGGAACATTTTGTCACCGGCCGAGTCCAAAATTCAGCGGTTCCCCATCTCAGCCCAGAAAGCAGGTAGAACAACTTTTGTGGTGCCTTTCAGGTGCCTACCAAGGTAGTGTAAAAACTACCAGGAGAACTCCTGTCTGGCACCTTCGCTAGTGGAGTTGTGCATGGGGTGTCTTTGGAACATTTTGTCACTGGCTGAGTCCAAAATTCAGCGGTTCCCCATCTCAGCCCAGAAAGCAGGTAGAACAACTTTTGTGGTGTCTTTCAGATGCCTACCGGAGCAATGTAAAAACTACCAGGAGAACTCCTGTCTGGCACCTTCCCCGGTGGAGTTGTGCATGGGGTGTGTTTGGAACATTTTGTCACCAGCCGACTCCAAAATTCAGCGATTCCCCATCTCAGCCCAGAAAGCAGGTAGAACAACTTTTGTGGTGCCTTTCAAATGCCTACCAAGGTAGTGTAAAAACTACCAAGAGAACTCCTGCCTGGCACCTTCCCCGGTGGAGTTGTGCATGGGGTGTGTTTGGAACATTTTGTCACCGGCCGAGTCCAAAATTCAGCGATTCCCCATCTCAGCCCAGAAAGCAGGTAGAACAACTTTTGTGGTGTCCTTTTGATGCCTACCGGAGCAATGTAAAAACTACCAACAGATCTCGTCCCTGGCACCTTCGCTAGTGGAGTTGTGCATGGGGTGTGTTCGGAACATTTTGTCACCGGCCGACTCCAAAATTCAGCGGTTCCCCATCTCAGCCCAGAAAGCAGGTAGAACAACTTTTGTGGTGCCTTTCAGCTGCCTACCGGAGCAATGTAAAAACTACCAGGAGAACTCCTGTCTGGCACCTTCCCCGGTGGAGTTGTGCAGGGGGTGTGTTTGGAACATTTTGTCACCGGCCGAGTCCAAAATTCAGCGATTCCCCATCTCAGCCCAGAAAGCAGGTAGAACAACTTTTGTGGTGTCTTTCAGATGCCTACCAAGGTAGTGTAAAAACTACCAAGAGAACTCCTGCCTGGCACCTTCCCCGGTGGAGTTGTGCATGGGGTGTCTTTGGAACATTTTGTCACCGGCCGACTCCAAAATTCAGCGGTTCCCCATCTCAGCCCAGAAAGCAGGTAGAACAACTTTTGTGGTGTCTTTCAGCTGCCTACCAAGGTAGTGTAAAAACTGCCAAGAGAACTCCTGTCTGGCACCTTCCCCGGTGGAGTTGTGCAGGGGGTGTGTTTGGAACATTTTGTCACCGGCCGAGTCCAAAATTCAGCGGTTCCCCATCTCAGCCCAGAAAGCAGGTAGAACAACTTTTGTGGTGTCTTTCAGATGCCTACTGGAGCAATGTAAAAACTACCAGGAGAACTCCTGTCTGGCACCTTCCCCGGTGGAGTTGTGCATGGGGTGTGTTTGGAACATTTTGTCACCAGCCGACTCCAAAATTCAGCGATTCCCCATCTCAGCCCAGAAAGCAGGTAGAACAACTTTTGTGGTGCCTTTCAGGTGCCTACCAAGGTAGTGTAAAAACTACCAGGAGAACTCCTGTCTGGCACCTTCCCCGGTGGAGTTGTGCAGGGGGTGTGTTTGGAACATTTTGTCACCGGCCGAGTCCAAAATTCAGCGATTCCCCATCTCAGCCCAGAAAGCAGGTAGAACAACTTTTGTGCTGCCTTTCAGCTCCCTACCAAGGTAGTGTAAAATCTACCAAGAGAACTCCTGTCTGGCACCTTCCCCGGTGGAGTTTTGCAGGGGGTGTGTTTGGAACATTTTGTCACCGGCCGACTCCAAAATTCAGCGGTTCCCCATCTCAGCCCAGAAAGCAGGTAGAACAACTTTTGTGGTGTCTTTCAGATGCCTACCGGAGCAATGTAAAAACTACAGGAGAACTCCTGTCTGGCACCTTCCCCGGTGGAGTTGTGCATGGGGTGTGTTTGGAACATTTTGTCACCGGCCGAGTCCAAAATTCAGCGTTTCCCCATCTCAGCCCAGAAAGCAGGTAGAACAACTTTTGTGGTGTCTTTCAGATGCCTACCGGAGCAATGTAAAAACTACCAGGAGAACTCCTGTCTGGCACCTTCCCCGGTGGAGTTGTGCAGGGGGTGTGTTTGGAACATTTTGTCACCGGCCGAGTCCAAAATTCAGCGATTCCCCATCTCAGCCCAGAAAGCAGGTAGAACAACTTTTGTGGTGCCTTTCAGATGCCTACCAAGGTAGTGTAAAAACTACGAGGAGAACTCCTGTCTGGCACCTTCCCCGGTGGAGTTGTGCATGGGGTGTGTTTGGAACATTTTGTCACCGGCCGAGTCCAAAATTCAGCGGTTCCCCATCTCAGCCCAGAAAGCAGGTAGAACAACTTTTGTGGTGCCTTTCAGCTGCCTACCAAGGTAGTGTAAAAACTACCAAGAGAACTCCTGTCTGGCACCTTCCCCGGTGGAGTTGTGCATGGGGTGTGTTTGGAACATTTTGTCACCGGCCGACTCCAAAATTCAGCGGTTCCCCATCTCAGCCCAGAAAGCAGGTAGAACAACTTTTGTGGTGTCTTTCAGATGCCTACCGGAGCAATGTAAAAACTACCAGGAGAACTCCTGTCTGGCACCTTCCCCGGTGGAGTTGTGCAGGGGGTGTGTTTGGAACATTTTGCCACCAGCCGACTCCAAAATTCAGCGGTTCCCCATCTCAGCCCACAAAGCAGGTAGAACAACTTTTGTGGTGCCTTTCAGGTGCCTACCAAGGTAGTGTAAAAACTACCAGGAGAACTCCTGTCTGGCACCTTCCCCGGTGGAGTTGTGCATGGGGTGTGTTTGGAACATTTTGTCACCGGCCGAGTCCAAAATTCAGCGATTCCCCATCTCAGCCCAGAAAGCAGGTAGAACAACTTTTGTGCTGCCTTTCAGCTCCCTACCAAGGTAGTGTAAAATCTACCAAGAGAACTCCTGTCTGGCACCTTCCCCGGTGGAGTTGTGCAGGGGGTGTGTTTGGAACATTTTGTCACCGGCCGACTCCAAAATTCAGCGGTTCCCCATCTCAGCCCAGAAAGCAGGTAGAACAACTTTTGTGGTGTCTTTCAGATGCCTACCGGAGCAATGTAAAAACTACAGGAGAACTCCTGTCTGGCACCTTCCCCGGTGGAGTTGTGCATGGGGTGTGTTTGGAACATTTTGTCACCGGCCGAGTCCAAAATTCAGCGTTTCCCCATCTCAGCCCAGAAAGCAGGTAGAACAACTTTTGTGGTGTCTTTCAGATGCCTACCGGAGCAATGTAAAAACTACCAGGAGAACTCCTGTCTGGCACCTTCCCCGGTGGAGTTGTGCTTGGGGTGTGTTTCGAACATTTTGTCACCGGCCGAGTCCAAAATTCAGCGATTCCCCATCTCAGCCCAGAAAGCAGGTAGAACAACTTTTGTGGTGCCTTTCAGATGCCTACCAAGGTAGTGTAAAAACTACGAGGAGAACTCCTGTCTGGCACCTTCCCCGGTGGAGTTGTGCATGGGGTGTGTTTGGAACATTTTGTCACCGGCCGAGTCCAAAATTCAGCGGTTCCCCATCTCAGCCCAGAAAGCAGGTAGAACAACTTTTGTGGTGCCTTTCAGCTGCCTACCAAGGTAGTGTAAAAACTACCAAGAGAACTCCTGTCTGGCACCTTCCCCGGTGGAGTTGTGCATGGGGTGTGTTTGGAACATTTTGTCACCGGCCGACTCCAAAATTCAGCGGTTCCCCATCTCAGCCCAGAAAGCAGGTAGAACAACTTTTGTGGTGTCTTTCAGATGCCTACTGGAGCAATGTAAAAACTACCAGGAGAACTCCTGTCTGGCACCTTCCCCGGTGGAGTTGTGCAGGGGGTGTGTTTGGAACATTTTGTCACCGGCCGAGTCCAAAATTCAGCGGTTCCCCATCTCAGCCCAGAAAGCAGGTAGAACAACTTTTGTGGTGCCTTTCAGATGCCTACCAAGGTAGTGTAAAAACTACCAAGAGAACTCCTGCCTGGCACCTTCCCCGGTGGAGTTGTGCATGGGGTGTGTTTGGAACATTTTGTCACCGGCCGACTCCAAAATTCAGCGGTTCCCCATCTCAGCCCAGAAAGCAGGTAGAACAACTTTTGTGGTGCCTTTCAGCTGCCTACCAAGGTAGTGTAAAAACTACCAAGAGAACTCCTGTCTGGCACCTTCCCCGGTGGAGTTGTGCATGGGGTGTGTTTGGAACATTTTGTCACCGGCCGACTCCAAAATTCAGCGGTTCCCCATCTCAGCCCAGAAAGCAGGTAGAACAACTTTTGTGGTGTCTTTCAGATGCCTACCGGAGCAATGTAAAAACTACCAGGAGAACTCCTGTCTGGCACCTTCCCCGGTGGAGTTGTGCAGGGGGTGTGTTTGGAACATTTTGTCACCGGCCGAGTCCAAAATTCAGCGATTCCCCATCTCAGCCCAGAAAGCAGGTAGAACAACTTTTGTGGTGCCTTTCAGGTGCCTACCAAGGTAGTGTAAAAACTACGAGGAGAACTCCTGTCTGGCACCTTCCCCGGTGGAGTTGTGCAGGGGGTGTCTTTGGAACATTTTGTCACCAGCCGAGTCCAAAATTCAGCGTTTCCCCATCTCAGCCCAGAAAGCAGGTAGAAAAACTTTTGTGCTGCTTTTCAGATGCCTACCAAGGTAGTGTAAAATCTACCAAGAGAACTCCTGTCTGGCACCTTCCCCGGTGGAGTTGTGCATGGGGTGTCTTTGGAACATTTTGTCACCGGCCGAGTCCAAAATTCAGCGATTCCCCATCTCAGCCCAGAAAGCAGGTAGAACAACTTTTGTGGTGCCTTTCAGGTGCCTACCAAGGTAGTGTAAAAACTACCAGGAGAACTCCTGTCTGGCACCTTCCCCGGTGGAGTTGTGCAGGGGGTGTGTTTGGAACATTTTGTCACCGGCCGAGTCCAAAATTCAGCGATTCCCCATCTCAGCCCAGAAAGCAGGTAGAACAACTTTTGTGCTGCCTTTCAGCTGCCTACCAAGGTAGTGTAAAATCTACCAGGAGAACTCCTGTCTGGCACCTTCCCCGGTGGAGTTGTGCATGGGGTGTCTTTGGAACATTTTGTCACTGGCCGAGTCCAAAATTCAGCGGTTCCCCATCTCAGCCCAGAAAGCAGGTAGAACAACTTTTGTGGTGTCTTTCAGATGCCTACCGGAGCAATGTAAAAACTACCAGGAGAACTCCTGTCTGGCACCTTCGCTAGTGGAGTTGTGCATGGGGTGTCTTTGGAACATTTTGTCACTGGCCGAGTCCAAAATTCAGCGGTTCCCCATCTCAGCCCAGAAAGCAGGTAGAACAACTTTTGTGGTGTCTTTCAGATGCCTACCGGAGCAATGTAAAAACTACCAGGAGAACTCCTGTCTGGCACCTTCCCCGGTGGAGTTGTGCAGGGGGTGTGTTTGGAACATTTTGTCACCAGCCGACTCCAAAATTCAGCGTTTCCCCATCTCAGCCCAGAAAGCAGGTAGAACAACTTTTGTGGTGTCTTTCAGATGCCTACCAAGGTAGTGTAAAAACTATCAAGAGAACGCTTGTCTAGCACATTCCCCGGTGGAGTTGTGCATGGGGTGTCTTTGGAACATTTTGTCACCGGCCGAGTCCAAAATTCAGCGGTTCCCCATCTCAGCCCAGAAAGCAGGTAGAACAACTTTTGTGGTGCCTTTCAGCTGCCTACCAAGGTAGTGTAAAAACTACTAAGAGAACTCCTGTCTGGCACCTTCCCCGGTGGAGTTGTGCAGGGGGTGTGTTTGGAACATTTTGTCACCGGCCGAGTCCAAAATTCAGCGGTTCCTCATCTCAGCCCAGAAAGCAGGTAGAACAACTTTTGTGGTGTCTTTCAGCTGCCTACCGGAGCAATGTAAAAACTACCAGGAGAACTCCTGTCTGGCACCTTCCCCGGTGGAGTTGTGCATGGGGTGTGTTTGGAACATTTTGTCACCGGCCGACTCCAAAATTCAGCGGTTCCCCATCTCAGCCCAGAAAGCAGGTAGAACAACTTTTGTGGTGCCTTTCAAATGCCTACCAAGGTAGTGTAAAAACTACAAAGAGAACTCCTGCCTGGCACCTTCCCCGGTGGAGTTGTGCATGGGGTGTCTTTGGAACATTTTGTCACCGGCCGAGTCCAAAATTCAGCGATTCCCCATCTCAGCCCAGAAAGCAGGTAGAACAACTTTTGTGGTGTCCTTTTGATGCCTACCGGAGCAATGTAAAAACTACCAACAGAGCTCGTCCCTGGCACCTTCGCTAGTGGAGTTGTGCATGGGGTGTGTTTGGAACATTTTGTCACCGCCCGACTCCAAAATTCAGCGGTTCCCCATCTCAGCCCAGAAAGCAGGTAGAACAACTTTTGTGGTGTCTTTCAGATGCCTACCAAGGTAGTGTAAAAACTATCAAGAGAACGCTTGTCTAGCACATTCCCCGGTGGAGTTGTGCATGGGGTGTCTTTGGAACATTTTGTCACCGGCCGAGTCCAAAATTCAGCGGTTCCCCATCTCAGCCCAGAAAGCAGGTAGAACAACTTTTGTGGTGCCTTTCAGCTGCCTACCAAGGTAGTGTAAAAACTACTAAGAGAACTCCTGTCTGGCACCTTCCCCGGTGGAGTTGTGCAGGGGGTGTGTTTGGAACATTTTGTCACCGGCCGAGTCCAAAATTCAGCGGTTCCTCATCTCAGCCCAGAAAGCAGGTAGAACAACTTTTGTGGTGTCTTTCAGCTGCCTACCGGAGCAATGTAAAAACTACCAGGAGAACTCCTGTCTGGCACCTTCCCCGGTGGAGTTGTGCAGGGGGTGTGTTTGGAACATTTTGTCACCGGCCGACTCCAAAATTCAGCGGTTCCCCATCTCAGCCCAGAAAGCAGGTAGAACAACTTTTGTGGTGCCTTTCAAATGCCTACCAAGGTAGTGTAAAAACTACAAAGAGAACTCCTGCCTGGCACCTTCCCCGGTGGAGTTGTGCATGGGGTGTCTTTGGAACATTTTGTCACCGGCCGAGTCCAAAATTCAGCGATTCCCCATCTCAGCCCAGAAAGCAGATAGAACAACTTTTGTGGTGCCTTTCAGCTGCCTACCAAGGTAGTGTAAAATCTACCAAGAGAACTCCTGTCTGGCACCTTCCCCGGTGGAGTTGTGCAGGGGGTGTGTTTGGAACATTTTGTCACCGGCCGAGTCCAAAATTCAGCGGTTCCCCATCTCAGCCCAGAAAGCAGGTAGTACAACTTTTGTGGTGCCTTTCAGCTGCCTACCGGAGCAATGTAAAAACTACCAGGAGAACTCCTGTCTGGCACCTTCCCCGGTGGAGTTGTGCAGGGGGTGTGTTTGGAACATTTTGTCACCGGCCGAGTCCAAAATTCAGCGATTCCCCATCTCAGCCCAGAAAGCAGGTAGAACAACTTTTGTGGTGCCTTTCAGATGCCTACCAAGGTAGTGTAAAAACTACCAAGAGGACTCCTGCCTGGCACCTTCCCCGGTGGAGTTGTGCATGGGGTGTGTTTGGAACATTTTGTCACCGGCCGACTCCAAAATTCAGCGGTTCCCCATCTCAGCCCAGAAAGCAGGTAGAACAACTTTTGTGGTGCCTTTCAGGTGCCTACCAAGGTAGTGTAAAAACTACGAGGAGAACTCCTGTCTGGCACCTTCCCCGGTGGAGTTGTGCAGGGGGTGTGTTTGGAACATTTTGTCACCGGCCGAGTCCAAAAT
This sequence comes from Falco cherrug, assembly GCF_023634085.1. Lineage (NCBI taxonomy): Eukaryota > Metazoa > Chordata > Aves > Falconiformes > Falconidae > Falco > Falco cherrug. Next base: position 10,989 of record NW_026599369.1, on the reverse strand, counting down.
TCAGCGTTTCCCCATCTCAGCCCAGAAAGCAGGTAGAACAACTTTTGTGGTGTCTTTCAGATGCCTACCGGAGCAATGTAAAAACTACCAGGAGAACTCCTGTCTGGCACCTTCCCCGGTGGAGTTGTGCATGGGGTGTGTTTGGAACATTTTGTCACCGGCCGAGTCCAAAATTCAGCGATTCCCCATCTCAGCCCAGAAAGCAGGTAGAACAACTTTTGTGGTGCCTTTCAGGTGCCTATCAAGGTAGTGTAAAAACTACCAGGAGAACTCCTGTCTGGCACCTTCCCCGGTGGAGTTGTGCATGGGGTGTCTTTGGAACATTTTGTCACCGGCCGAGTCCAAAATTCAGCGATTCCCCATCTCAGCCCAGAAAGCAGGTAGAACAACTTTTGTGCTGCCTTTCAGCTCCCTACCAAGGTAGTGTAAAATCTACCAAGAGAACTCCTGTCTGGCACCTTCCCCGGTGGAGTTGTGCAGGGGGTGTGTTTGGAACATTTTGTCACCGGCCGACTCCAAAATTCAGCGGTTCCCCATCTCAGCCCAGAAAGCAGGTAGAACAACTTTTGTGGTGTCTTTCAGATGCCTACCGGAGCAATGTAAAAACTACAGGAGAACTCCTGTCTGGCACCTTCCCCGGTGGAGTTGTGCATGGGGTGTGTTTGGAACATTTTGTCACCGGCCGAGTCCAAAATTCAGCGTTTCCCCATCTCAGCCCAGAAAGCAGGTAGAACAACTTTTGTGGTGTCTTTCAGATGCCTACCGGAGCAATGTAAAAACTACCAGGAGAACTCCTGTCTGGCACCTTCCCCGGTGGAGTTGTGCAGGGGGTGTGTTTGGAACATTTTGTCACCGGCCGAGTCCAAAATTCAGCGATTCCCCATCTCAGCCCAGAAAGCAGGTAGAACAACTTTTGTGGTGCCTTTCAGATGCCTACCAAGGTAGTGTAAAAACTACCAAGAGAACTCCTGTCTGGCACCTTCCCCGGTGGAGTTGTGCATGGGGTGTGTTTGGAACATTTTGTCACCGGCCGACTCCAAAATTCAGCGGTTCCCCATCTCAGCCCAGAAAGCAGGTAGAACAACTTTTGTGGTGCCTTTCAGCTGCCTACCAAGGTAGTGTAAAAACTACCAAGAGAACTCCTGTCTGGCACCTTCCCCGGTGGAGTTGTGCATGGGGTGTGTTTGGAACATTTTGTCACCGGCCGACTCCAAAATTCAGCGGTTCCCCATCTCAGCCCAGAAAGCAGGTAGAACAACTTTTGTGGTGTCTTTCAGATGCCTACCGGAGCAATGTAAAAACTACCAGGAGAACTCCTGTCTGGCACCTTCCCCGGTGGAGTTGTGCATGGGGTGTGTTCGGAACATTTTGTCACCAGCCGAGTCCAAAATTCAGCGGTTCCCCATCTCAGCCCAGAAAGCAGGTAGAACAACTTTTGTGGTGCCTTTCAGCTGCCTACCAAGGTAGTGTAAAAACTACCAAGAGAACTCCTGCCTGGCACCTTCCCCGGTGGAGTTGTGCATGGGGTGTGTTTGGAACATTTTGTCACCGGCCGACTCCAAAATTCAGCGGTTCCCCATCTCAGCCCAGAAAGCAGGTAGAACAACTTTTGTGGTGCCTTTCAGGTGCCTACCAAGGTAGTGTAAAATCTACCAGGAGAACTCCTGCCTGGCACCTTCCCCGGTGGAGTTGTGCATGGGGTGTCTTTGGAACATTTTGTCACTGGCCGAGTCCAAAATTCAGCGGTTCCCCATCTCAGCCCAGAAAGCAGGTAGAACAACTTTTGTGGTGCCTTTCAAATGCCTACCAAGGTAGTGTAAAAACTACCAAGAGAACTCCTGTCTGGCACCTTCCCCGGTGGAGTTGTGCAGGGGGTGTCTTTGGAACATTTTGTCACCAGCCGAGTCCAAAATTCAGCGATTCCCCATCTCAGCCCAGAAAGCAGGTAGAACAACTTTTGTGGTGCCTTTCAAATGCCTACCAAGGTAGTGTAAAAACTACCAAGAGAACTCCTGCCTGGCACTTTCCCCGGTGGAGTTGTGCATGGGATGTCTTTGGAACATTTTGTCACCGGCCGACTCCAAAATTCAGCGATTCCCCATCTCAGCCCAGAAAGCAGGTAGAACAACTTTTGTGGTGTCCTTTTGATGCCTACCGGAGCAATGTAAAAACTACCAACAGAGCTCGTCCCTGGCACCTTCGCTAGTGGAGTTGTGCATGGGGTGTGTTCGGAACATTTTGTCACCGGCCGACTCCAAAATTCAGCGGTTCCCCATCTCAGCCCAGAAAGCAGGTAGAACAACTTTTGTGGTGCCTTTCAGCTGCCTACCAAGGTAGTGTAAAATCTACCAAGAGAACTCCTGTCTGGCACCTTCCCCGGTGGAGTTGTGCAGGGGGTGTGTTTGGAACATTTTGTCACCGGCCGACTCCAAAATTCAGCGGTTCCCCATCTCAGCCCAGAAAGCAGGTAGAACAACTTTTGTGGTGTCTTTCAGATGCCTACCGGAGCAATGTAAAAACTACAGGAGAACTCCTGTCTGGCACCTTCCCCGATGGAGTTGTGCAGGGGGTGTGTTTGGAACATTTTGTCACCGGCCGAGTCCAAAATTCAGCGTTTCCCCATCTCAGCCCAGAAAGCAGGTAGAACAACTTTTGTGGTGTCTTTCAGATGCCTACCGGAGCAATGTAAAAACTACCAGGAGAACTCCTGTCTGGCACCTTCCCCGGTGGAGTTGTGCAGGGGGTGTGTTTGGAACATTTTGTCACCGGCCGAGTCCAAAATTCAGCGATTCCCCATCTCAGCCCAGAAAGCAGGTAGAACAACTTTTGTGGTGCCTTTCAGATGCCTACCAAGGTAGTGTAAAAACTACCAAGAGAACTCCTGTCTGGCACCTTCCCCGGTGGAGTTGTGCATGGGGTGTGTTTGGAACATTTTGTCACCGGCCGACTCCAAAATTCAGCGGTTCCCCATCTCAGCCCAGAAAGCAGGTAGAACAACTTTTGTGGTGCCTTCCAAATGCCTACCAAGGTAGTGTAAAAACTACCAAGAGAACTCCTGCCTGGCACCTTCCCCGGTGGAGTTGTGCATGGGGTGTCTTTGGAACATTTTGTCACCGGCCGAGTCCAAAATTCAGCGATTCCCCATCTCAGCCCAGAAAGCAGGTAGAACAACTTTTGTGGTGTCCTTTTGATGCCTACCGGAGCAATGTAAAAACTACCAACAGATCTCGTCCCTGGCACCTTCGCTAGTGGAGTTGTGCATGGGGTGTGTTCGGAACATTTTGTCACCGGCCGACTCCAAAATTCAGCGGTTCCCCATCTCAGCCCAGAAAGCAGGTAGAACAACTTTTGTGGTGCCTTTCAGGTGCCTACCAAGGTAGTGTAAAAACTACTAAGAGAACTCCTGTCTGGCACCTTCCCCGGTGGAGTTGTGCAGGGGGTGTGTTTGGAACATTTTGTCACCGGCCGAGTCCAAAATTCAGCGATTCCCCATCTCAGCCCAGAAAGCAGGTAGAACAACTTTTGTGCTGCCTTTCAGCTCCCTACCAAGGTAGTGTAAAATCTACCAAGAGAACTCCTGTCTGGCACCTTCCCCGGTGGAGTTGTGCAGGGGGTGTGTTTGGAACATTTTGTCACCGGCCGACTCCAAAATTCAGCGGTTCCCCATCTCAGCCCAGAAAGCAGGTAGAACAACTTTTGTGGTGTCTTTCAGATGCCTACCGGAGCAATGTAAAAACTACCAGGAGAACTCCTGTCTGGCACCTTCCCCGGTGGAGTTGTGCATGGGGTGTCTTTGGAACATTTTGTCACCGGCCGAGTCCAAAATTCAGCGATTCCCCATCTCAGCCCAGAAAGCAGGTAGAACAACTTTTGTGGTGCCTTTCAGGTGCCTACCAAGGTAGTGTAAAAACTACCAGGAGAACTCCTGTCTGGCACCTTCCCCGGTGGAGTTGTGCAGGGGGTGTGTTTGGAACATTTTGTCACCGGCCGAGTCCAAAATTCAGCGATTCCCCATCTCAGCCAAGAAAGCAGGTAGAACAACTTTTGTGCTGCCTTTCAGCTGCCTACCAAGGTAGTGTAAAATCTACCAGGAGAACTCCTGTCTGGCACCTTCCCCGGTGGAGTTGTGCATGGGGTGTGTTTGGAACATTTTGTCACCAGCCGAGTCCAAAATTCAGCGTTTCCCCATCTCAGCCCAGAAAGCAGGTAGAACAACTTTTGTGGTGTCTTTCAGATGCCTACCGGAGCAATGTAAAAACTACCAGGAGAACTCCTGTCTGGCACCTTCCCCGGTGGAGTTGTGCATGGGGTGTGTTTGGAACATTTTGTCACCGCCCGACTCCAAAATTCAGCGTTTCCCCATCTCAGCCCAGAAAGCAGGTAGAACAACTTTTGTGGTGTCTTTCAGATGCCTACCGGAGCAATGTAAAAACTACCAGGAGAACTCCTGTCTGGCACCTTCCCCGGTGGAGTTGTGCAGGGGGTGTGTTTGGAACATTTTGTCACCGGCCGAGTCCAAAATTCAGCGTTTCCCCATCTCAGCCCAGAAAGCAGGTAGAACAACTTTTGTGGTGCCTTTCAGATGCCTACCAAGGTAGTGTAAAAACTATCAAGAGAACTCCTGCCTGGCACCTTCCCCGGTGGAGTTGTGCATGGGGTGTGTTTGGAACATTTTGTCACCGGCCGACTCCAAAATTCAGCGGTTCCCCATCTCAGCCCAGAAAGCAGGTAGAACAACTTTTGTGGTGCCTTTCAGCTGCCTACCAAGGTAGTGTAAAAACTACCAAGAGAACTCCTGTCTGGCACCTTCCCCGGTGGAGTTGTGCATGGGGTGTGTTTGGAACATTTTGTCACCGGCCGAGTCCAAAATTCAGCGGTTCCCCATCTCAGCCCAGAAAGCAGGTAGAACAACTTTTGTGGTGCCTTTCAGGTGCCTACCAAGGTAGTGTAAAAACTACCAGGAGAACTCCTGTCTGGCACCTTCGCTAGTGGAGTTGTGCATGGGGTGTCCTTGGAACATTTTGTCACTGGCCGAGTCCAAAATTCAGCGGTTCCCCATCTCAGCCCAGAAAGCAGGTAGAACAACTTTTGTGGTGTCTTTCAGATGCCTACCGGAGCAATGTAAAAACTACCAGGAGAACTCCTGTCTGGCACCTTCCGTGGTGGAGTTGTGCATGGGGTGTGTTTGGAACATTTTGTCACCAGCCGACTCCAAAATTCAGCGGTTCCCCATCTCAGCCCAGAAAGCAGGTAGAACAACTTTTGTGGTGCCTTTCAAATGCCTACCAAGGTAGTGTAAAAACTACCAAGAGAACTCCTGCCTGGCACCTTCCCCGGTGGAGTTGTGCATGGGGTGTGTTTGGAACATTTTGTCACCGGCCGAGTCCAAAATTCAGCGATTCCCCATCTCAGCCCAGAAAGCAGGTAGAACAACTTTTGTGGTGTCCTTTTGATGCCTACCGGAGCAATGTAAAAACTACCAACAGATCTCGTCCCTGGCACCTTCGCTAGTGGAGTTGTGCATGGGGTGTGTTCGGAACATTTTGTCACCGGCCGACTCCAAAATTCAGCGGTTCCCCATCTCAGCCCAGAAAGCAGGTAGAACAACTTTTGTGGTGCCTTTCAGGTGCCTACCAAGGTAGTGTAAAAACTACCAGGAGAACTCCTGTCTGGCACCTTCCCCGGTGGAGTTGTGCAGGGGGTGTGTTTGGAACATTTTGTCACCGGCCGACTCCAAAATTCAGCGTTTCCCCATCTCAGCCCAGAAAGCAGGTAGAACAACTTTTGTGGTGTCTTTCAGATGCCTACCGGAGCAATGTAAAAACTACCAGGAGAACTCCTGTCTGGCACCTTCGCTAGTGGAGTTGTGCATGGGGTGTCTTTCGAACATTTTGTCACTGGCCGAGTCCAAAATTCAGCGGTTCCCCATCTCAGCCCAGAAAGCAGGTAGAACAACTTTTGTGGTGTCTTTCAGATGCCTACCGGAGCAATGTAAAAACTACCAGGAGAACTCCTGTCTGGCACCTTCCCCGGTGGAGTTGTGCAGGGGGTGTGTTTGGAACATTTTGTCACCAGCCGACTCCAAAATTCAGCGATTCCCCATCTCAGCCCAGAAAGCAGGTAGAACAACTTTTGTGGTGTCCTTTTGATGCCTACCGGAGCAATGTAAAAACTACCAAGAGAGCTCGTCCCTGGCACCTTCGCTAGTGGAGTTGTGCATGGGGTGTGTTCGGAACATTTTGTCACCGCCCGACTCCAAAATTCAGCGGTTCCCCATCTCAGCCCAGAAAGCAGGTAGAACAACTTTTGTGGTGCCTTTCAGGTGCCTACCAAGGTAGTGTAAAAACTACCAGGAGAACTCCTGTCTGGCACCTTCCCCGGTGGAGTTGTGCATGGGGTGTCTTTGGAACATTTTGTCACCGGCCGAGTCCAAAATTCAGCGATTCCCCATCTCAGCCCAGAAAGCAGGTAGAACAACTTTTGTGGTGCCTTTCAGCTCCCTACCAAGGTAGTGTAAAATCTACCAAGAGAACTCCTGTCTGGCACCTTCCCCGGTGGAGTTGTGCATGGGGTGTGTTTGGAACATTTTGTCACCGGCCGAGTCCAAAATTCAGCGTTTCCCCATCTCAGCCCAGAAAGCAGGTAGAACAACTTTTGTGGTGTCTTTCAGATGCCTACCGGAGCAATGTAAAAACTACCAGGAGAACTCCTGTCTGGCACCTTCCCCGGTGGAGTTGTGCAGGGGGTGTGTTTGGAACATTTTGTCACCGGCCGAGTCCAAAAATTCAGCGATTCCCCATCTCAGCCCAGAAAGCAGGTAGAACAACTTTTGTGGTGCCTTTCAGATGCCTACCAAGGTAGTGTAAAAACTACCAAGAGAACTCCTGCCTGGCACCTTCCCCGGTGGAGTTGTGCAGGGGGTGTGTTTGGAACATTTTGTCACCGGCCGACTCCAAAATTCAGCGGTTCCCCATCTCAGCCCAGAAAGCAGGTAGAACAACTTTTGTGGTGCCTTTCAGCTGCCTACCAAGGTAGTGTAAAAACTACCAAGAGAACTCCTGTCTGGCACCTTCCCCGGTGGAGTTGTGCATGGGGTGTGTTTGGAACATTTTGTCACCGGCCGACTCCAAAATTCAGCGGTTCCCCATCTCAGCCCAGAAAGCAGGTAGAACAACTTTTGTGGTGTCTTTCAGATGCCTACCGGAGCAATGTAAAAACTACCAGGAGAACTCCTGTCTGGCACCTTCCCCGGTGGAGTTGTGCAGGGGGTGTGTTTGGAACATTTTGTCACCGGCCGAGTCCAAAATTCAGCGATTCCCCATCTCAGCCCAGAAAGCAGGTAGAACAACTTTTGTGGTGCCTTTCAGGTGCCTACCAAGGTAGTGTAAAACTACCAGGAGAACTCCTGTCTGGCACCTTCCCCGGTGGAGTTGTGCAGGGGGTGTGTTTGGAACATTTTGTCACCGGCCGAGTCCAAAATTCAGCGATTCCCCATCTCAGCCCAGAAAGCAGGTAGAACAACTTTTGTGCTGCCTTTCAGCTGCCTACCAAGGTAGTGTAAAATCTACCAGGAGAACTCCTGTCTGGCACCTTCCCCGGTGGAGTTGTGCATGGGGTGTCTTTGGAACATTTTGTCACTGGCCGAGTCCAAAATTCAGCGGTTCCCCATCTCAGCCCAGAAAGCAGGTAGAACAACTTTTGTGGTGTCTTTCAGATGCCTACCGGAGCAATGTAAAAACTACCAGGAGAACTCCTGTCTGGCACCTTCCCCGGTGGAGTTGTGCATGGGGTGTGTTTGGAACATTTTGTCACCAGCCGACTCCAAAATTCAGCGTTTCCCCATCTCAGCCCAGAAAGCAGGTAGAACAACTTTTGTGGTGCCTTTCAAATGCCTACCAAGGTAGTGTAAAAACTACCAAGAGAACTCCTGCCTGGCACCTTCCCCGGTGGAGTTGTGCATGGGGTGTCTTTGGAACATTTTGTCACCGGCCGAGTCCAAAATTCAGCGATTCCCCATCTCAGCCCAGAAAGCAGGTAGAACAACTTTTGTGGTGTCCTTTTGATGCCTACCAGAGCAATGTAAAAACTACCAACAGAGCTCGTCCCTGGCACCTTCGCTAGTGGAGTTGTGCATGGGGTGTGTTTGGAACATTTTGTCACCGCCCGACTCCAAAATTCAGCGGTTCCCCATCTCAGCCCAGAAAGCAGGTAGAACAACTTTTGTGGTGTCTTTCAGATGCCTACCAAGGTAGTGTAAAAACTATCAAGAGAACGCTTGTCTGGCACCTTCCCCGGTGGAGTTGTGCATGGGGTGTCTTTGGAACATTTTGTCACCGGCCGAGTCCAAAATTCAGCGGTTCCCCATCTCAGCCCCGAAAGCAGGTAGAACAACTTTTGTGGTGTCTTTCAGATGCCTACCAAGGTAGTGTAAAAACTACCAAGAGAACTCCTGCCTGGCACCTTCCCCGGTGGAGTTGTGCATGGGGTGTGTTTGGAACATTTTGTCACCGGCCGAGTCCAAAATTCAGCGGTTCCCCATCTCAGCCCAGAAAGCAGGTAGAACAACTTTTGTGGTGCCTTTCAGCTGCCTACCAAGGTAGTGTAAAAAACTACTAAGAGAACTCCTGTCTGGCACCTTCCCCGGTGGAGTTGTGCAGGGGGTGTGTTTGGAACATTTTGTCACCGGCCGAGTCCAAAATTCAGCGGTTCCTCATCTCAGCCCAGAAAGCAGGTAGAACAACTTTTGTGGTGTCTTTCAGCTGCCTACCGGAGCAATGTAAAAACTACCAGGAGAACTCCTGTCTGGCACCTTCCCCGGTGGAGTTGTGCATGGGGGTGTGTTTGGAACATTTTGTCACCAGCCGACTCCAAAATTCAGCGGTTCCCCATCTCAGCCCAGAAAGCAGGTAGAACAACTTTTGTGGTGCCTTTCAAATGCCTACCAAGGTAGTGTAAAAACTACAAAGAGAACTCCTGCCTGGCACCTTCCCCGGTGGAGTTGTGCATGGGGTGTCTTTGGAACATTTTGTCACCGGCCGAGTCCAAAATTCAGCGGTTCCCCATCTCAGCCCAGAAAGCAGATAGAACAACTTTTGTGGTGCCTTTCAGCTGCCTACCAAGTAGTGTAAAATCTACCAAGAGAACTCCTGTCTGGCACCTTCCCCGGTGGAGTTGTGCAGGGGGTGTGTTTGGAACATTTTTTCACCGGCCGACTCCAAAATTCAGCGGTTCCCCATCTCAGCCCAGAAAGCAGGTAGAACAACTTTTGTGGTGCCTTTCAGCTGCCTACCGGAGCAATGTAAAAACTACCAGGAGAACTCCTGTCTGGCACCTTCCCCGGTGGAGTTGTGCAGGGGGTGTGTTTGGAACATTTTGTCACCGGGCGACTCCAAAATTCAGCGATTCCCCATCTCAGCCCAGAAAGCAGGTAGAACAACTTTTGTGGTGCCTTTCAGATGCCTACCAAGGTAGTGTAAAAACTACCAAGAGAACTCCTGCCTGGCACCTTCCCCGGTGGAGTTGTGCATGGGGTGTGTTTGGAACATTTTGTCACCGGCCGACTCCAAAATTCAGCGGTTCCCCATCTCAGCCCAGAAAGCAGGTAGAACAACTTTTGTGGTGCCTTTCAGCTGCCTACCAAGGTAGTGTAAAAACTACCAAGAGAACTCCTGTCTGGCACCTTCCCCGGTGGAGTTGTGCAGGGGGTGTGTTTGGAACATTTTGTCACCGGCCGAGTCCAAAATTCAGCGGTTCCCCATCTCAGCCCAGAAAGCAGGTAGAACAACTTTTGTGGTGTCTTTCAGATGCCTACCGGAGCAATGTAAAAACTACCAGGAGAACTCCTGTCTGGCACCTTCCCCGGTGGAGTTGTGCATCGGGTGTGTTTGGAACATTTTGTCACCGGCCGAGTCCAAAATTCAGCGATTCCCCATCTCAGCCCAGAAAGCAGGTAGAACAACTTTTGTGGTGCCTTTCAGGTGCCTACCAAGGTAGTGTAAAAACTACCAGGAGAACTCCTGTCTGGCACCTTCCCCGGTGGAGTTGTGCATGGGGTGTGTTTGGAACATTTTGTCACCGGCCGAGTCCAAAATTCAGCGATTCCCCATCTCAGCCCAGAAAGCAGGTAGAACAACTTTTGTGCTGCCTTTCAGCTCCCTACCAAGGTAGTGTAAAATCTACCAAGAGAACTCCTGTCTGGCACCTTCCCCGGTGGAGTTGTGCAGGGGGTGTGTTTGGAACATTTTGTCACCGGCCGAGTCCAAAATTCAGCGGTTCCCCATCTCAGCCCAGAAAGCAGGTAGAACAACTTTTGTGGTGTCTTTCAGATGCCTACCGGAGCAATGTAAAAACTACAGAGAGAACTCCTGTCTGGCACATTCCCCGGTGGAGTTGTGCATGGGGTGTGTTTGGAACATTTTGTCACCGGCCGAGTCCAAAATTCAGCGTTTCCCCATCTCAGCCCAGAAAGCAGGTAGAACAACTTTTGTGGTGTCTTTCAGATGCCTACCGGAGCAATGTAAAAACTACCAGGAGAACTCCTGTCTGGCACCTTCCCCGGTGGAGTTGTGCAGGGGGTGTGTTTGGAACATTTTGTCACCGGCCGAGTCCAAAATTCAGCGATTCCCCATCTCAGCCCAGAAAGCAGGTAGAACAACTTTTGTGGTGCCTTTCAGATGCCTACCAAGGTAGTGTAAAAACTACGAGGAGAACTCCTGTCTGGCACCTTCCTCGGTGGAGTTGTGCATGGGGTGTGTTTGGAACATTTTGTCACCGGCCGACTCCAAAATTCAGCGGTTCCCCATCTCAGCCCAGAAAGCAGGTAGAACAACTTTTGTGGTGCCTTTCAGCTGCCTACCAAGGTAGTGTAAAAACTACCAAGAGAACTCCTGTCTGGCACCTTCCCCGGTGGAGTTGTGCATGGGGTGTGTTTGGAACATTTTGTCACCGGCCGACTCCAAAATTCAGCGATTCCCCATCTCAGCCCAGAAA